>NW_019397273.1:6322-92108 GCF_000591075.1 Eurytemora carolleeae
TCAGATTAGAGATGAGTAGGGTTCAGGTGAGGGATGGGTAGGGTTCAAGTTAGGGATGAAAGGATTCAAGTTAGGGATGGAAGGGTTCAGGTTAGAGATGATTAGGGTTCAGGTTAGAGATGAGTAGGGTTCATGTTAGAGATGAGTAGGGTTCAGGTTAGAGATGAGTAAAGTTCAGGTTAGAGATGAGTAGGGTTCAGGTTAGAGATGATTATTATGTTTTCAATGTAACACAGTAATATTATGTTTTTAGGCAAGTGTATCTATAAGCTCTTGGAGAAATACATTTGAAATGGTTGACAAAATTATTAAACATTTTAAACCTATTCTTACAATCAGAGACCTGGCATTAGGAAATATGGCGGAGACAGAAAGATAAACAATAGAAGTTTTTACTCAATAAAAAGAAACTCAGGTCTGAAAACTTTAAAAAGTTGAGACTGAAATCTTACAAAGTTCTGGAATGACAACTCTGGAGAGAAATGAGATGATAAAAAAGGTTTTTAGAAAAGTTATGGCGACATTTTGATTCTTATTGCAGAGCTATGTTCACATCAAAATATAGAGATGTGCTTTTTTACATTTTATTCATGAACAGTTATCTATTAACAGACAGGTCCATTATGTTTACATGGCTGTTCAGTGTACAGTAAACTTTAATGTAAAGATTGCAACGCCCGATTCAAAACCCTAACACCCTTCAATATCAATATTTAAAATTTTTAAAAGCAGATATTTTTTAATTGCATATTCTTTACAAAAGTAACTTGGGGTATTTTTGCAACAGAAAATTATATAAGAATTATCAGAATTAAATACTTTTAAACCTAGAAGAACAACAGAATCTTCCACATTGGTAATTAGACAAAGGTTTCAAGGGTACCATTGTGAACTGAAATGTGAACATCTTTGCATGGAGGATCTTTAACACAATTTACAGTTAACATTTTTTTATCTATTAAATTGAAGAAAACAGTTCTAAGGATTTATACAACCAAAATTACTGAATATACTTTGAGAGAGGAGGTTGGGGAATTTATACCCTCAAAAAGTGTATTCTCAATTTTTGTAATAAAATGTTCATAAAATAAAACTTGACAGAAATCTTTGTCCATCTTTAAAAGATTCAGAAAACGCTGACACAGAAAGTTTCATTGTTTGCCAGTAAAAATGTTTAACAATAAATCTCGAGAAATCTTTATTATAAATCTTATTTTTACCAAGTATACTCTTTGCTCTCCAGGAATTCAGAGAGTTTTTAAATCTAATTTTTAAACCACTGTTTTTGTTTTGTTTCAAAGTTTCCTATTACAGTTGTATTGATTTCAAAACAAAATGAAAACAACCGTTAAAAAAAGAACTTTTTGTTTTTGCAACAAACTCTAATTTTCTAATCATCGTTAAACCCCAATGTTGCAGACAGTACAATACATTGCAAACTATGAATTCTGTTAGATCAAATCATTTTAGTTTAAAATATTAAAGGTTTTAGAAACAAATCCTTTACTTTTGGAAAAACGATTTTTTTCAAATAATTTTGCTCTATCTTAAATTGGATAAAAGGTTTGGAATTCCAATTGTTATTGAAATCCATTATTGCAGAAGAAGTCTTTAGAAGGCATTTATGAATAAAGGAAAGGTCTTATTAAAAATGTGCTAAGTTGTAATATTTGTTAACAGGATTTAAACCAAATATTTTCCTAAAACAATATATGGAAGGAAGCCGAACTGTAGAGACCAATGCCGGAAACATGATTCTGTTTCCGGGACAGAATCTAAATTAGAGCTAGGTCTAGGTATTTGTAGAATAACGATTATCTATTTATATACCTACTGGTTGAAGGGAGGCGGGAAATAATAAATTTCGGCCAGGTTGAAAAAAGTCGACAAAAATTAAAAATCCTGGCCGAAATATTATTTTTCTAGCTCCCTTCCACTAGTAGGTAAATAGGTGGTTTTATTTCTTTGCTCGAGCAAATTCCCTCTTCATTTTCATTGTGTTGTCGCTTTCATCCAGGAACACGTTTGCTTGTGACTCCAGATGTTGATTTTTAAAGTAGAAATGTATAGAATGATTACATTCTCATTTATACTAAAACTTTTAACTAAACTCACAACATACTTTGTGAAAATGTGAAAATACGCAACTTAATAATTAAAAATTCGGGATAAAATCACTTCAGCCGAGATGAAATATTCTCAGCAGGGATATAATATGTATTACTTCCCTACTATAGCCGGGATATAATATTGGCAGCAGGGAAGTAATAAATATTATATCCCTGCTGAGAATATTTTATTTAGGCTGAAGTGATTTTATCCCGGATAGCTGGGACAAAATGAATTTCAGGATGACTTAATAACATAAGGGCAGCCAAGAAATAAATATTTTTAAAAAAACAATCATAAAACCACGAAACTCACTGGAAACCTAGTGCTGTTAAAAGATTAGTTGACAGAGTTGACAAAATGTATTCTGTATTCATGTAATTCTTTTAGTGCTAAGGTGAATAATTCTTTCAAATATTTAAAAAACTGAAAAAAACAGCAAAGTCCCAAAAATAAAACTTTAAAAAATAAATCAAAAAGTGATGTACTGAGTGTCACTGAAAAAAGTGTGTGTCTACCAAAAATCATAGTTTTGTGTTAAAAAGCTCCTGTTAGGTACAATCACCACAATTGAAGGGGTCGTCGTTTAAACATGTTTATCTAAATTTTTTCTAAATGCCATTTTAACCTTCAAAATGATGCCTAATAATACTCCAAAATGTGCAAATAATTTTTTTCGCCAATTATTTAAAAATAACCTTATAATTCTATCATTGAACATAGGAAATGAAATATGTTTTAAAAGAAACTGAGCATATTTTCGAAAATTAAGACTACTTTAAGTGTTAAAACGATATTTAGAGAATAATGATTCATAGACGACCTCTCCATTAAAGGATGCACTTTTTGTCCCAAAACAATGATGTTAAAAAGCCTAAACGCACTCTTTTCATAAAGAGTCTGTAGAAAATATTGTGAACATCTCTGTGAATGTAAGATGTAATAAAAACATTTTTCTGCATCTAAGGAATGCTTAGAAATCCAGTGACTAAATTAACTCATAAAGAGGGGGAAAAGACATTATCCAACTTGTATTAAAGATAAGATAAGATAAGATAAGATAAGATAAGATAAGATAAGATAAGATAAGATAAGATAAGATAAGACAAGATTTTCAAAAAACAACAGATTATTTGTTATGTTTTAACAACTACAGCGATAAAATGTGTTTACTGCTCTTACCCTGTATTTATAAAAAGCAAACAAATCAAGTCTAAGTATGAACATACTTGAAACAAATAGTTTTTTTTCTGAAAAAAAAGGTTCTTTGAACCTTTATACAAGAAAAATAAGATTGTGCAAAAATTGTTTGGACTGTAAACGGATGAACAAGTTAACACAATTAAAGAATTTCTTCAATAAACCAAACATGAAAACTTTTTCAATAAATGAAATATGATAATTCATAATGAATTGTCTTCCTTGTATCAATATCTATGTTTTTATTTTTTAAACTATTTATTCTTAATGTTTCTTTCCAGATTAAGGTTTCAACTTTGAAGCAAAACCAACTTTGAAGCCAGGAAACAAGAAGATTGGAAAAATGATTATCTGCATTGAATACATGTATCAAATAATTCGTTGCATAAAAAATTTAAAATAAATAAATTAATAAAGTTAAAAGAACTTTAATATTTTTGAGTGAAAGCTTTTGGAATGAAGAACTTTAATATTAGAAATAAGAAAAAATGACATGGAAGCTTCAAAAGTAGTTTGTATCGTTTTTGCTTTATCTACAATAATATATATTCTAGGCTTTTAGGGCGCTTTGTGCTTTAATACTACTCAAATATTTGCGGATTTTTATGCAGTGAAACCCATAATAACGAATACATCGAAAGAATTCATCAAATGTCGTATTCTACACTTTCTGAAAATGGAATGTTGCAGATATTTAGTTTTTTAATTAAATGATTATATGGAACTCTTTAAAACTGTTCCCACATATTTATGGCTATTTATTAACTTTCGCAAATACTGAAATTTACGTAATATAGTATAAAACTCATTGAAAAATTGTCAAGACGACATTTGATCAATTCTTTAGATTTATTCGTTATCAAGGGTTTCTCTGTATTTTAATTCGTGCACTTGAAAAAAATATCAATTTCGAGCTTTTTCGGGCCAAATTTTTAAACTTGAACTAGCCATAATTCTTCCCTCGGGTCATAAACAATAAAGTTTGCATAAGTAGATGCCTTATCTGTCTATATTCATCCAATAATCGTCAAAACAACGGAACAATTAGGTTTAAGTTTTTGTGGCAGATTCAAGAAAAAAATACTGAAAAAAATAAAAATAAATAATGATAATACTGGAAAATCATAATTGAATTATTAAGAATTTTTTTTCTTTCAAAATATTTGCTTTAAGCAGTGTGGGATTTGTATTGTAAATGGTGGTTGGATTAATAGTACTATTAAATCTGTTTATTATTAATTTTTGAAAAAAACAAACTGTATTATGAAATAATTGAAACCACGTGAATTAACAGAGCTGGGAACTTTTACGTTGGGTACCCAATCCCATATATTTTCTGTTCTCTCATTGATTGAACTCAAAATGCTATCATAGTGTATACGCTGGGACCTTTCCTCTGGCTGTCTTTGACGTATAATAAATTCTAAACTAAAAAATATTACAATTTATATTGAAATTTAATATGATCTATCAGAAGAGAATGACTGACATTTAATAAAATGAATAAATTATGCACAATTGGAACTTTAGTGAAGTGCTCACCGTAAACGACTTATACCGGGAGAACAATTTAAATGTTTTATCCTAATTTCTTTCCAGATACTATTTCAGCTGTAAGGGGGGGGGGGGATAAGGTAAAAGAGTCAAACTTGGCCAATTGTTTTCCTTTTTAAATATATTTAAATTTCACTTCCGGTATCTGTCGTTGCCACGCAATTACGGCGAAAATATAAATAGATGTTGAAGTGTTCCAAAATGAACAATGAGCAATCCCTGTTTTATCAAGTTTTAAACAACAAAATATAGATATAGTTTTGATACTCTGAGATCAGTTTATCTGTATCATTTATTTAAACTTTAACTAATCTTTTACTTATACTAATACTTTTCTTATCTATCCTACTTTATAAAATCTTTGATATTGAATGTTCGTTTTGTTTATATATTTCAGTGTATCGACAACTAAAACAATGTTCTAAGATACTTTAAAAAAACTACAGAAAATATTTAGACTACGATTATGTTATGAATTTATACCATTAACCTAAATGTACTTATATAATAATTGCATAAACATGTATAGAGTAACCCTAGTTGAAAATGAATAAAATGATATTTTGTGAAATTACTTTTTAATATAAACGAACTAAAAACTATAATAAGTGATTGATTAAAAAAGGATAGTTTCAACTTACATCCACATAGATATTAAAAAAGTAAAAATAATTTACACACCTTGTTATGTTCCTTTCTCACACACGTACACTTTCACTTGTTTCACGTCACTGAGATACACACACCGGTCAGCCTTAATTTTGTCCTTTTTTATACTCAGTTCCTGCTATGACGTGGATCTTTTAGCTGTGATTGGTGTTTTTTCTCGTACGTCAGAACTGAGTATTTTTTACGAGGCTTGTTTGAAAGTATGTTGTTGTATTGGGTGTGTTTGGCGTGGGCAGTAGGTGTGACCAAGAATTTTTTGCAAAATATGAACTCAAAAAGTTAAAACATGCATACAGTAGGTTCTGACAGGCTTTTTGTTTTCCGTTTAAAATGGTGGCAGATTGAAAAATATTAAATTCACAATATAAACAAAATACGATAGTTCCCATCTCTGATATCATTAAATCCAAACACTTCTCATAAAAAAGTTTTATTGATCAGTTTTGAAAACAAAAATGTTACAGGGTTCAAAAAACCACGTGGAGTTAAGAAATGGAAACTCCACGTGGAGTCAAGCCTTGGAACCAAAATAATCCATGTGGAGTAAAGCCTTGGAACCTAAATAGTCCATGTGGAGTCAAACCTTGGAACCTAAATTGTCTATGTGGAGTCAAGCCTTGGAACCTAAATAATCCATGTGGAGTCAAACCTTGGAACCCAAATAATACACGTGGAGTCAAGTCTGGGAACCCAAATAATCCACGTGGAGTCAATTATTAGAGATGAGTGGGGTTCAGGTTAGAGATGAGTAGGGTTCAGGTTAGAGATGAGTAGGGTTAAGGTTAGAGATGAGTAGGGTTCAGGTTAGAGATGAGTAGGGTTCAGGGTAGGAATGATGAGTAGGGTTTAGGGTAGGAATGATGTGTAGGGTTCAGGGAAGGAATGATGAGTAGGGTTCAGGGTAGGGTTCAGGTTAAAGATGAGTAGGGTTCAGGTTAGAGATGAGTAGGGTTTAGGTTAGAGATGAATAGGGTTTAGGTTAGAGATGAGTAGGGTTAAGGGTAGAGATGAGTAGGGGTAGGTTTCAGGTTAGAGATAAGTAGGGTTCAGGTTAGAAATGAGTAGGGTTCAGGTTAGAGGTGAGTAGGGTTCAGGTTAGAGATGAGTAGCGTTCAGGTTAGAGATGAGTAGGGTTCAGGGTAGGAATGATGAGTAGGGTTTAGGGTAGGAATGATGTGTAGGGTTCAGGGAAGGAATGATGAGTAGGGTTCAGGGTAGGAATGATGAGTAGGGTTCACGTTAGATATGAGTAGGGTTCAAGGTAGGAATGATGAGTAGGGTTTAGGGCAGGAATGATGAGTAGGGTTCACATTAGAGATGAATAGGGTTCAGGTTAGAGATGAGTAGGATTCAGGTTAGAGATGAATAGGGTTCAGGTTAGGAATGATGAGTAGGGTTCAGGTTAGGAATGATGAGTAGGGTTCACGTTAGAGATGAGTAGGGTTTAGGTTAGGAATATTGAGTAGGGTTCAGGTTAGAGATGAGTAGGGTCAGGATAGGAATGATGATTAGGGTTCATGTTGGATAGATTTCTTCTTAAACCACAGTAATCCAAAGGTTGCAAGTTATCAAGCTAAAATTAAAGACTTATCTTCAACATTGTGGACCTACTTCCCAATTTAAGTTCTACACTTTTAAGATCAGATTCTTTACTTTTTTAGACTTCCTGAAACATTTATTATTTTATTTTTTGTTGAAAATTTAGTTTTTGGTCAGAGTCCAGTTGTGTGGTTCGAATTCATCTTAGATCAGATTCTCTTTATATCGGATTTAAGAGATGGTATGAAAACTGACAGAGAGGAAACCTACCAAAGCAAAATTACGACCAAAGTATTGTGAAGTTTAAGAATAATATCGAGTAGTTTAATCTAAGATATAAAATGGTAGTACTGTGGAGACCCTGGATTACCAGCTGATTCCCGGAAGCTCTGAAGACCAAACCAAACATATTTAGTTCAGTTCGTTTTTAGATGTTGTAAGTTAGAGACAAAAATATATATATCAGTCCGTTTATATCTTTGTTAGTTTGCGTCGCTACAGTACAACCTTTAAGCCAGTTTTCTATATTTCATAAGAACGGGTGCCTTAGATTCAGGTCTAGCTAATTTTTTAAATTCTTTTTCTCCACGTGAAATTATGAATGCTGTAATATCCAAAATCATATTTTTACAACACTATTAAAACCCTTATGTTATTGAATAATAACAGAATTTCTTCATTAAATAGTTTTCATGGTACACTTGTTTAAACTCTGATTTCATTCCAATCCTGAACTCCAAGATGAAAACTACTCTTCTAGTTCTCTTCTTCATCTCTACTATTGGATATACTCTATCCCTGCAGTGCTGCCCGGCACAGGTGAGAGTTAGCCTAATAGCAACTATTTTTTTCCAATCTTAACTTTTTAAATTTTGATTTTTAATCCTCATTTTTAACCATGTAATCTTAGGATTCACAAGAATACCACCAGATATTTACAACATTTGAAGACCTTCTAAGTTCTAACCTGTATAAATAACAAATCTTACAGCTTTTTGTCTTTCCGAAACAAATTGGTTTGGTTTTACCGAGAAGCTGCTTTTAGTACAAGAACTTAAAAGAAAAGTTCAAATCAAATTATTGTGAACTATTCTCTTTATGGTTAAATAAATTTCTCCCTTTGATTTGTAATCCTTATCAATCTTTTCCATTCTGCTCATTTACTATAGGCTTTTGAGGCACTATTAAAAATTGTTGCTTGGTACTTCGCAATTTTTAATCATTCTCAAATTTTCGAGGATTTTTCAATTTCAATTTACTTATTTTCAAAAATGATAAATGGCAACATTTTTTTAAAGACAAAATTTGTGATTATCCATAACTCCGCCCTGGGGTCATATGAGAATTTTTTTAGGATTCATTTGAGACATATAAAACGTTTTAATTAAGTATAATTACTGAGTTTGAGCGCAAAGTTGATGTTCAAAATCATCTATGTTTGGGTGGTTAAGTTTTAAGAATCTATTTTTTTAAACAATGAAACATTACAGAAACCAATAACTGAATAAGATAACTTATTTTCGATGATAGTTAATTTTTATTTTCTTAAACTGTTCCTAAACAAATAATTAGTTGGTCCGGCCGTTTGGCCAGCTATAGCTGACATATATACACATATATATATATATATATGGGCAAAGAGCTTTATTATTTTGATTGAAATTGATGGGAAACTATGCTTTTCAGGACCTACTTGTGGAACCTACTTGTTCCATGAAATGTATTGAATACTATATATAGGAAGTAGCTGGAGATTATGGTGATGTAAGATGTGGAACCTACTTGATACATGAAATGTATTGAATACTATATATAGGAAGTAGCTGGAGATGATGGTGATGTAAGATGTGGAACCTACTTGTTACATGAAATGTATTGAATACTATATATAGGAAGTAGCTGGAGATGATGGTGATGTAAGATGTGGAACCTACTTGTTGCATGAAATGTATTGAATACTATATATATAGGAAGTAGCTGGAGATGATGGTGATGTAAGATGTGGAACCTACTTGTTGCATGAAATGTATTGAATACTATATGTATAGGAAGTAGCTGGAGATGATGGTGATGTAAGATGTGGAACCTACTTGTTGCATTAAATGTATTGAATACTATATATAGGAAGTATCTGGAGATGACGTGATGTAAAATGTGGTACCTACTTGTTACATGAAATGTAATGAATACTATATATAGGAAGTAGCTGATGATGATGGTGATGTAAGATGTGGAACCTACTTGTTGCATGAAATGTATTGAATACTATATATAGGAAGTATCTGGAGTTGATGGTGATGTAAGATGTATGGAACCTACTTGTTGCATGAAATGTATTGAATACTATATATAGGAAGTAGCTGGAGATGATGGTGATGTAAGATGTGGAACCTACTTGTTGCATAAAAAGTACACTAATACTACCAACAATGCATCTGCAGTTGAAGCTGGATGCCATGATGGATGTATCTACACCAAGATTAATGATCGCTCAGGTATAGGAATTGAGTTTTTGTCACACACTCAAATATTCTAATACTTTTATCTTTGCAACCAGATGGTGTAAACCTTTGATATTAAAAACTTAGAATTCTTATCTAAGGTCTACAACATTGGATTACTAAGATATAGGATTTAGAAAATCAGAGTTTGCAATATTATTGCAATCCAATGTCGTAGATTTTAGATATATTTCAAACTATGAATTCAGGAAGATCAAGATACCTCTTTTGTTCAAAAAAAAACTGTTTTTCCAATATTGGCACCCAGAGAATAGGTATTAGATGGTATGAAATTCTAATTTTAAACAATGTTTTATTTAAATTCAATTTGATTGAACAAATTCCATAAATCATTATTACATTGCTTTTAAAATCTAAATTGCACTCCACATTTGAATTTGATTAAACATATATTACATTGTTTAGGGGCTTTGTATTGTTTTGGAAATGGAGATCTGACTTCTTTTTGCCGTAAGTTTTTATTTAAATATTTTACCAAATTATTGTGTACTTTATCCCTCATGGTCACTTCAAAGTAAATTTTATTATAGAAGTGCTGTAAAGTAATCTTCTTGTAATGATATTAAACTGTATATTTTGTCTGAATGTTAGAAAGTTCAATGGTTCTAAGATTTTCTTTAAAAAATCTAGAATATTTCTGTAATTTTTTTCTAAATTTAATTTAATTTCTTATATTTAATAAACTAATTTTGATTTTTTTGCTTTTTTGAAAATTTAGTTTTTATTTATCAAATCTGTAGAATTTTTTTTTGATTGAATTAAAAATGAAGTCTTTCTTAGAATATGTTTTGTCCCTTGCTAAAGCTGAGTACAAAATATTATAGAAAAAGCCTTGAACCTTCTTGATAAAGATAAAATTTCTGTCCAAAAACGTTATAGCACTGCAAACCAAATAATTATAAATAATTAATGCGAAAAACCACAGAACTTTACTGTTTAAAACATTGTTTATGATTTTTTTATCGTGCCTTTTGATATTGAGAATTTTCCCCATAGAATTTAGTTTCCGAAGCCAAAGATAAAAATTTTAATATTTTTAATCCATTGGTAAAGCAATAATCCATATCTTTCACAGCCGACTCTTTAATGTCTAATGTCCGACCATAACAAATAAAATGTATGTTTTTGCACAGATTAAGATATTATTTTCAGTTCCTGATGCAAGCCCAAGATGGAGGTTCGGGAATGATTACTAAAAATTTCAGTCATCTGATTTTCACCTTTGAAATTTTTAACTATTACATATAAATTTAGAATAAAGGTTTTTAGCATTTTTAAAATTGATTTCAAAGTTGAGGTTTTCAGATATTAAAGAGAAATTTAATTTGATTAAATTTGAATTTTTCACTTATATTTGGAACACAAAAATCTAAATCTAAATGGGGTTTATAATAGATATAAGTTAAGAATAGATAAGAAAAGATAAGAAAAGAAAAGATAAGATAAGATAAGTTAATATAAGAAAAGATAAGATAAGATAAGATAAGATAAGATAAGATAAAATAATATAAGAAAAGATAAAATAAGATAAGATAAGTAAAGATATATTAAGATAAGATAAGATACGAAGTAACTATCTGGTATTTGACCACTATATACCTGTAACTACCAATGAGTTGACTATCTGGTATTTGACAACTATAAACCTGTAACTACCAATGAGTTGACTATCTGGTCTTTGGCCACTATATACATGTAACTACCAATGAGTTGACTATCTGATATTTGACCACTTTATATCTGTAACTACCAATGAGTTGACTATCTGGTATTTGACCTCTGTAAACCTGTAACTACAAATGAGTTGATTATCTGGTATTTGACCACTTTATACCTGTAACTACCAATGAGTTGACTATCCGAGATTTGACGACTATATACTTAAAACTACCAATGAGTTGATTATCTGATATTTGACCACTATTGTTAAACCTTAGGTCTAATTAAATGATGCATGGTGGGGTTTGAAAATGTTTATTGGTAAAAACTTGTTACGGAATATATGGGAGCGTTATTACTGTGTAGTTAGTTGCTGTGGGGAAATTTAGGGAGCTTCTCAACTGCAGGTGTAGATAAACCGTTAGAGCTTTTTGGAGCAAAACTGTAGAAGGCTGCTTCTTTAGGGAGTTGCTTGAAGCTGCAGGTGTAGATGAACCTTTAGAACCTTTTTGTTGGTACAGAGTTGGTTTGGAACTCCGGAGCTGCTCAAGGAATGGTTACAACTGATGATATCATGTTTTCCAGATTTCAATGTTAGATTTAAGGCGCAGTTTTAACCTTAAGTCTATACTTAGAAATACACAGTGCTCACAGGATGTTCACAAAAAATACAAACATATAAATACATTTTAACTATTCATAAAAGCACAAATATCAAATCTTAAATAATCTGTTACATTCGTTTGTGAATTTTACAAAAAAGTAGTTTTAGTTTATGTAAAAACCCAACAGAGTTCCCATATACAGAAATAATTGATTCCAACCATGATCTGATATTCTTTGTTAAAAATACGCACTTTGAACTCCATTACACTATATACCTGTAACTACCAGTGAGTTGACTATCTGATATTTGGTCACTATAAACCTGTAACTACCAATGAGTTAACTATTTGATATTTGACCACTATATACCTGTAACTACCAATGAGTTAACTGTCTGGTATTTGACCACTATATACCAGTAACTACCAATAAGTTGACTATCTGATATTTGGCCACTATATACCATTAACTACCAATGAGTTAACTATCTGGTATTTGGCCACTATATACCTATAATTACCAATGAGTTGACTATCTGGTATTTGGCCACTATATACCTGTAACTACCAATGAGTTGATTATCTGATATTTTACCACTATATACCTGTAACTACAAATGAGTTAAATATCTGGTATTTGACCACTATATACCTGTTACTACCAATGAGTTGATTATCTGATATTTGACCACTATATACCTGTATTTACCAATGAGTTGATTATCTGATATTTTACCACTATATACCTGTAACTACCACTGAGTTAATTATCTGGTAATTTGCCACTATATACCTGTGACTACCAATGAGTTGTCTATCTGATATTTGGCCACTATTTACCTGTAACTACCAATGAGTTAACTATATGGTATTTGGCCACTTTATACCTGTAACTACCAATGAGTTAATTATCTGGTATTTGACCACTATATACCTGTAACTACCAATGAGTTGTTTATCTGATATTTGAGCACTATATACCTGTAACTACCAATGAGTTGACTATCTGATATTAGACCACTATATACCTGTAACTACTTATGAGTTGACTATTGCCATTAGACCACTATATATCTGTAACTACCAATAAGTTGACTATCTGATATTTGACCACTATATACCTGTACCTGTAACTACCAATGAATTAACTATCTGGTATTTGGCCACTATATACATGTAACTACCAATAAGGTGACTATCTGGTATTTAGCCAAATATATGCCTGTAACTACCAATGAGTGAACTATCTGATATTTGACCACTATATACCTGTATCTACCAATGAGTTAACTATCTGATATGTGACCACAATATACCTGTAACTACCAATGAATTAACTATCTGGTATTTGACCACTGTATACCTGTAACTACCAATGAGTTGACTATCTTATATTTGGCCACTATATACCTGTAACTACCAATGAGTTGATTATCTAATATTTGACACTGTATACCTATTTACTACCAATGAGTTGACTATCTGGTATTTGGCCACTATATACCTGTAACTACCAATGAGTTGACTATCTGATATTTGGCCACCAGGTCGAATGATAATGGTTTCCTTCCCGGAAATATGGAAGGAGTGAGTATAGATACTAGACTGGATATAAGAGCTTGATGCAAGGATAAGCTACAAACATATATCAGCTGGAACAGGTTCGAACCAAGCAGGAGCAGAATCGTTATAACTCCAACCCAACCTGGGACCAGGGAGAATACCAACCCTGAACAAAATTATATATAATTTTGTAATAAATTAAAGGAACTGAGTCTTTGAAATATCTATGTATTATAGTTTGAAATATCTAAGATCTACGACATTGGAGTTTCCATTATGTAGTTATTACAAAATTAGAGTTTGTGGCAAAGACTTAAATCTTTAAAAGACATTTTCAACGTAATTAAGAGTTACCCATAATTAACTCTATTCTCAGGCTGATGTCTGGTTTACCCAAAATAGTTCGGGGGGGGGGGATGTCCCGGGGATCCCCCCTTTATATCCTTATTGTGATACAAATTTATAACGTTTGATACATCTTAGAAAGCCTTTGGGTTCTGCTTAAACAATCTGCCAAAAAAATTGCAAATTTTCCAAATTCCAAATATTTATTGCAAGTTATAAAAGCAAAAATTTTACAAAACAAAATGTGCGCTATTTTGAAAAACACCTAAAACGGTGAATTCAAATATTTGCAATATTTTCAAAAACTTAATTTGTATTCAAGGAAAACTAAAGATTATGTGGAAAATTGAGTAAACAGTATCTTGGCTTAATAAAATTAACCTAAAGAAATCCCTCTGAAGATTATGTGGGAAATTGAGTAAACAGTATCTTGGCTTAATAAAACTAACCTAATGAAATCACTCTTAAGATTATGTGGAAAAATGAGTAAACAGTATCTTGGCCTAATAAAACTAACCTAATGAAATCCCTCTGAAGATTATGTGGAAAATTGAGTAAACAGTCTCTTGGCTTAATAAAAACTAACCTAAAGAAATCCCCCTGAAGATTATGTGGAAAATTGAGTAAACAGTATCTTGGCTTAATAAAAACTAACCTAATGAAATCCCTCTGAAGATTATGTGGAAAATTGAGTAAACTGTCTCTTGGCTTAATAAAACTAACCTAAAGAAATCCCCCTGAAGATTATCTGGAAAATTGAGTAAACAGTCTTTTGGCTTAATAAAAATAAAGAAATCCCCCTGAAGATTATGTGGAAAATTGAGTAAACAGTCTCTTGGCTTAATAAAACTAACCTAAAGAAATCCCCCTGAAGATTATGTGAAAAATTTAGTAAACAGTTTTTTGGCTTAATAAAACTAACCTAAAGAAATCCCCCTGAAGATTATGTGGAAAAGAAAGAATGGACTTGCTCTGAAGTAAGAGGCTGTCACACGAAGAGGTTTCGAAGGAGCCTAAAAAATAAAATACAATAGTCCCTTAAAAATGTTTTAAATTCGTTTGATCTCGATATCCAAAGTGGAAAATTTTTAATTTTACGCAGAATCTGATTGATCTTTTAGTGAAACTACAGCTCTACCAGTTTCACCAGTTCAATTTTAAATCATCTATTCAATTGATACTTCCTTAATCTTTAACTTTAAAATTAGAAAAATAGAGTTTGAAGCCAGCGTTCAGTTACGTTTCGAATTTTTTTTATACAACCATTTTTAGAGAAGAATAAAACATGTTCAATTTAATGGTAATATAAAAACCAAATATCTGCACAAAAATATCATTTTCTACTCTGTAGTACTGTAGGACAGATATCTCAGGTTACAACAGATCAGAGGAATAAACCATTGATGAGAAAGATATCTCAGGTTTACAATAGAATCAGAGATAATCAGAGACACAGCTAGTTCAACTATCTACACCCTCTAATATTCCTGGTGTTTCTATGGTTAAAAACACTGGAGACTCAGAGGATCACTGGAGCTGTATGTATAAAATGCCTTATTTTTCACATTAGCTTTATGTGAGGTAAATAGAAGGTAGTAAAAGTAGTAATAATTTAAATTTATTTTTCATTTTCAAACTACAGTCACTTCCAAGACAAAAACTTAAGCAAGTCTTAAAGAAAAAAAAGAGGCAATTTAAAGATTTTTAAAGTTGAATTTCTTGCTAAATATATTTTTTTTTATCATGATTTTACAAAAAAATCTTATAGTTTTATAAGAAAAGTATCTGCTTACTACCATACATACCTATGTTAATAAAAAATTCACCTATTTTTCAGCAAAAAAAGGCATTTTATACGTTCACTCACTGGAGCTGTAGAACAGACAAGAGAATCAGAGAGATGTGGTTCCACCTCAACACAGCTGGTTCATCTACCTACACGCTCCAACAATCCAGGCGTTTCTATGGTTAAAAATATTGGAGACTCCAAGGATCGCTGGTACTATAGAGCAGACAATGGAATCAGAGCAATGTAGTTACACCTCTATACAGCTGGTTCAACTACCTACATGCTCCAACAATCCAGGCGTTTCTATGGTTAGAAATACTGGAGACTCCAAGGATCGCTGGTACTAAAGAGCAGACAATGGAATCAAAGCAATGTAGTTCCACCTCTATACAGCTGGTTCAACTATCTACACACTCTGATATCCCAGGTGTTTCTATGGTTAGAAACACTGGAGACTCCGAGGATTGCTGGAACTATAGAATGGATAATAGAATCAGAGCAATGTAGTTCCACCTCTATACAGCTGGTTCAACTCCCTAAACCCTCTAATATTCCAGGTGTTTCTATGGTTAGAAACACTGGGGACTCAGAAGATAATACAGGCCAATGGATCCAGATCAAGGATATATCAAGTAGATGGGAGATCATGATGGGAGATATAGAGCATACTGTAGAGATGCAGAGCAGACTACAGATCACAGAGATATAGAGCAGACTGTAGATCAACAGAGATGCAGAGCCGACTACAGATAATGTGGATACTGCAGATATTGTAGATACTGTGGATACTGCAGATATTGTGGATACTGCAGATATTGTGGACACTGCAGATATGGAGGATACTGCAGATGCTTTGGGTACTGCAGATATTAGGGATGCTGCAGATACTGTGGATACTGTGGATATTGAGGATACTGCAGATATTGTGGAAGTTGCAGATACTGTGGAGACTAGAGATCCAGAGCAGATTGATAGAAAGCTAGGATGGATCACAAAGATCACCAGCTATATGAACCACAGGAGAACTAGGATGATCATAAATCACCAGTTACAAGTATCACAGGAGAAGATCATAGGTCTGTGGCAGATTGATAGATAGCTAGGATTGATCAGGAGATCACCAGTTACATTATCTATAGAAGGATTAGCTGAGACCACATCTTGTCCAGCAGGGAACAGAGGCTCAGATGAACTACTGAGGGACTCTTCCTATGTAAGAGTTAGTGGAGACTTGCTTAACCGCTGAGAGACTCTTCATATATATAAGAGTTAGTGGAGACTTGCTTAACCGATGAGGGACTCTTCATATATAAGAGTTAGTGGAGACTTGCTTAACTGCTGAGGGACTCTTCATATGTAAGAGTTAGTGGAGACTTGCTTAACCGCTGAGGGACTCTTCCTATGTAAGAGTTAGTGGAGGCTTGCTTTACCACTGAGGGACTCTTCCTATATAAGAGCTAGTGGAGACTGGTTTTACCGCTGAGGGACTCTATATATGGAATATGATTTAATATAAATAGATATTAACAGATATATTTGTGCCAATAAAATGTATATTGCTAAACCCACTTATTCAAGATCTTGAGAGATAGATATAATACACAAGATGAGAGGTTTGGGTAAATTATGAATTGGTACTGGGAATGAAAGTGAAGTCTTGTATTAACCTTCAAAGATGAGGGACAAGGATTGATCTTGATTTCCCTAGGATTTATGTCTGGGATTGTAATGATAACAAAGGATTAAATGTTACACATTTTATTTTAAAAATGTCACACAAGTGGTCAGGCTACCTTGTACCTGGACTAGTCCTAGGTTATTTGAATCATCTCTTGTTTTCAAGCACAATTGATTAAATTCCTTGGTTCAGCTGAGGAACTCCACTCATCAGTTTTAATGCTGTATCTTGTTCCAGATTCGATTTCTTCAATAGTTTGAATTTTTAAAGCATTTTTCTTCACTTCAACAAACTTGTTTACATCTTCGGAAACTGTTGTATGGGACTTGAGATGTTTGAACCCCATGGCAGTTAAGGCTGCTGATTAAAACTCAGATTTAGCGAGTTGATTCATTGATACTCCATCCAAGCAAACTTGGCGCTCAAGCCATTCTCCGGCAGTTTTCTTCGATAATGCAGTTTTTATTGGAAGAAGCTTCAATCCTACTTGTTTTTTCTTTGATAAAGACTGAACTGATTTAAGATGATGTACATGCAAGAAGTAGATGAAGTTTTTTTTTACTTCGAGCATGTGTAGCTGCATTTGTTGCATTTACCCTGGTCTGAATCTGATGGACTGACTGAGTAATGGTCCCAAATAAAATTCTTCCGGGTGGGTGACATTTTCTAAAATAGTAAAAATATAAATTTTATGTAAAAGAGAGGAAAAAAGGAAAAGGAAGCAAAAAAGGGAAAAGAGAGAATGAAAAGAGAATGAAAAGAGAGAAGGAAAAGAGAGAAGAAAAAGAGAGAAGAAAAAGAGAGAAGAAAACGAGAGAAGAAAAAGAGAGAAGCAAAAGAGAGAAGGAAAAGAGAGAAGGAAAAGAGAGAAGGAAAAGAAAGAAGGAAAAGAGAGAAGAAATAGAAAGAAAGAAAAGATAGATGAAAAAGAAAGCAAGAAAAGCGAGAATGAAAAGAGAGAAAGAATAGAAAAAAAGAAGAGAAGGAAGGAAAAGAGATAATGTAAAGAGAGAAGAAAAAGAGAGAAGAAAAAGAGAGATAGAAAAAAA
The DNA here is from genome assembly GCF_000591075.1 of Eurytemora carolleeae. Lineage (NCBI taxonomy): Eukaryota > Metazoa > Arthropoda > Copepoda > Calanoida > Temoridae > Eurytemora > Eurytemora carolleeae. The sequence goes on from NW_019397273.1 coordinate 24,604, forward strand.
GGAAAATAAAGAGGGTCGGTCATAGCATACAATTTTGTACATAATTTTTAATCATTACTCAGATAGTTTAAAAAAAAATCTGCAAAACTTTAGGCTAATTTTTTAAAAAATTAGTATATATTTAGGTTTACGTTGTATAAAGTCTACAGGGGAAAATCTTGGTATGAGATTTAATGAATGATAAGAAGTAGTTGAACCATATACCACTGATTCAACAGTTAAACAGAAGTAGTTCAATTAAGTCTATATTTAGAATTATATGTATTTGTTAAATTGTTCATATATATTCTTTAAAAGAGTAAGAAAAAGATGAAATAGATAAAATGAATCACTTTATATGATGAAGGCTTAAAGTTGGTAATTATAAACAGATAAAGGTAATTAAACTAGGTTGGACTGATTAAACCACTGAGTAAATAAAGTTCAGATATACTGTAAAGGAACTGATAACCCGTCTCATATTGTTTAAATTCAAAATTCAAAAATAATAATTTTTTTTACAAATTTTAGTTTTTAGATTATAAATATTTTCAACTGAATGAATTCCCAAATCATATTTTAACAATGCTATTAAATAATAATGACATGACTTGTAAGAACTATTTTCATGAAATACTTATCATAAAACACTTGGTTTTTCTCTTATTTCATTCCAATCCTTCCTCTATTGAGTAATGTCCCAAATTATATTTTAACAACACTAATAAAACAGTGATGATATGAGAACTTGTCTTCATTAAATAGTTTTCATGGTACACTTGTTTAAACTCTGATTTCATTCCAATCCTGAACTCCAAGATGAAAACTACCCTTCTAGTTCTCTACTTCATCTCTACTATTGGATATACTCTATCCCAATGCTGCAAGATAAAGGTGAAATTAGGGCTGGACATGTTTTTTCAAATATAAACATATTTTGCTTAATTTTTTTACTAAAAATGTATTTAATAAACGTCAAAAAAGCATAACTACTAGGACCAGATTTTTTGTATCAACTCAAATGACCCCAGGGATGAGTTATAGACTAATTTTTCCAGGGAAAAGTTATCTAAAATCTTCTTATTTTTGTGAATGATCTACAATTGTTGTGTCCAACAGAAATATTATTTAACCAGATTTCAACAACAAGTGTATTTAATGAATTAAGCCAAGCTGTTCAGTAGATAGTTGTTCAAAGAAGACAATTTTTTTTACAATTTCTTCATTTAATTTAGAGTAATTGCATTCTAAATTCCGAAAAGAAAGGGAGATGCACTTGATACCCTAATAAAGCAATCATCCCGACCCTGATACTGTTCAATAAGGATATCTATCTCCTTACTGGGTTTGGTATCTACGAGGCAGACTGTAACTCTTGATCTTCTCTGTAACACTCATAATTGACAGATCAGTTATGTAGAAAGAATTTATTTTAAATCTAAAAAAGGAAAACATTCCATTATAATATAATATAGAACGATAAACCATTTATGTATTTAGATTTACATACAATTAATAGGTAAGTTAGGTTTTTCATAAATCAAAGAATAATCAGATGTGATATGGGACACTCAGTATAACATATATAACACAAGGCAAACCAGGAACAACAAGTAATTATACCTTAATGTAACCCTAACGAATCCAAACTATCAATATTTATTGTTTACTATTTTGTCACAAATCATTTTATTCTGACAAATATACTTGTTCGCTTTCATGCGCATTTAAGCTACAATGCCGGACAAAAATAAAACTGAGAACTAGTTTAAGTGACTTGAAACAAGAGTTGGTTTAAACAGATATATAAACTGTACAATGTACACTATCCCTTGACTTTCTTCCTTATTTACTAAATATATATATATATATATATATAGTAAATAAGGAGAGTTGGTTTAAACTGAGGTAAAAACTGTACACTATCTCTTGAGTCTATTATTTATTTGATAAATATAACCGGGTTTTAATTAAAGTTTATTGTATACAGAGACACAGAAAACATGACCTTATCCAGGGGCCGTCCAGATTCCAACAGGGGATCTTTTGGGACTACTATCAAACAGATCATGACCATTGGTCGCAATACAACCATCTTAATTGATGGTACACATTTATTACATTTATCAATATATAGAAAGTAACTGCAAATGATGGGGATATAAGATGTGGAACCTACTTGTTGCATGAAATGTATTGAATACTATTTATAGAAAGTAGCTGGAGATGATGGTGATGTAAGATGTGGAACCTACTTGTTGCATGAAATGTATTGAATACTATATATAGGAAGTAGCTGGAGTTGATGGTGATGTAAGATGTGGTACCTACTTGTTGCATGAAATGTATTAAATACTTACTATATATATATAGGATGTAGCTGGAGATGATGGTGATGTAAGGTGTGGAACCTACTTGTTGCATGAAATGTATTGAATACTATATATAGGAAGTAGCTGATGATGACGGTGATGTAAGATGTGGAACCTACTTGTTGCATTAAATGTATTGAATACTATACATAAAGGAAGTATCTGGAGATGAAGGTGATATAAGATGTGGAACCTACTTGTTGCATGAAATGTATTGAATACTATATATAGAAAGTAGCTGATGATGATGGTGATGTAAGATGTGGAACCTACTTGTTGCATGAAATGTATTGAATACTATATATAGGAAGTATCTGGAGTTGATGGTGATGTAAGATGTGGAACCTACTTGTTGCATGAAATGTACACTAATACTACCAACAATGCATCTGCAGTTGAAGCTGGATGCCATGATGGTTGTATCTACACCAAGATGAATGATCGCTCAGGTATAGGAATTGTTTTAAAAGGAATTGAGGTTTTGTCACACACTCAAATATTCTATTACCTTTAGCTTTGCAACCAGATGGTGTAAACCTTTGATATTAAACATGTCCTATAACATTGGGTAACTAGGATTTAGAAAATATTATTGCAATCCAATGTTGTAGATCTTAGATATATTTCAAACTATGAATTCATTTAGATCAAATAATCTAAGATTGAAATATGAAAGGTTTACATCATCAGGTTGGAAAAGATATTGGCATTAAAGTTGTATCCTGTACCGTTCCTGAATAAGAGTGAACAGTCCCTTGAATACAAGCGGATGCCGGAGCGGGCAGTACTGCATGAACCTTAGAAGTGTAGACACGTAAATATAAACGTCAGTCTACTCCTAACGTTATGTGCTCCGTACTACCTACAAAGTATACAGAGGGAACCTATTTGAACGAGCTACTTGTAGTAGTAAGCAATCCTGCTTATGTAGCTGAAGCTGCTCCAGATGTAGATGAAGTTGATCCTGCAGATCTTGCTCCTCTCGTCAGTGGAACTGCTCCCATTTTTACTGCTCTAGCCTCGGAGGATGGAGATGTAGCTGAGGAAAAAGTAGAGGACAAGAATGAGGATGATGATACTGAGGTTCTGGTGCAATCCATGCAGAAGGTGTTGGATAAGTTAGCGAAGCTGAACCAGGAGCTCAAGAGTACGATGTCCTCCGCTCTAGAGGACACAAGCACCCAAGAGCCCCTTGTGGATCCCAATATCGATGTATGGGACACAAGGAAGGCCTGGGAGCAGGAGTTTAATCTTTATCCCAAAGCAAGCAGGGAGGAAGTTTGCTCCAGGATATATGTCCAGGTTGGAAAGCTGCTCCACAAGATGCAGGAGCGGGTTGACCGGCAAACCTGGAATAAAGAGGATAAAGATATGACAGCTGGATTGGGAAACATATTTTCAATTTTCACAATCCGACTGTTTAATGTCTAATATGGTGTCATAACGAGAGATCATCTGTTTTTGCACAGATTGAGCATGCTAAATTATTACGAATTGATTTGTGTAGACCTTTGGCATTGCCTTAAGTGTCATTAAATAGACAATTAAAATAATATTATTTTCAGCTCCTGAGGCAAGCCCAAGAAGGTCCCAAAGGCCGAATTTTATGAGATTCAGGAAGTAAAATCAAGTGATTTTCACCTTTGCAATTTTTAACTATTACATATACATTTGAAATAAAGGTTTTTAGCATTTTTGAAATTAACTGGACGTTTTCAGAAATTTAAGAGAAATTCAATTTTATTAAACTTTAATTTTTCATTCATTTTTGAACTATCTGGTATTTGGCCACTATATACCTGTAACTACCAATGAGTTGATTATCTGGTATTTGGCACCTATATACCTGTAACTACCAATGAGTTGACTATCTGGTATTTGGCCACTATATACCTGTAACTACCAATAAGTTATATATCTGATATTTGACCACTATATACCTGTAACTACCAATTGAGTAGATTATCTGGTATTTGGCCACAATATACATTTAACTACCAATGAGTTGACTATCTGGTATTTTGCCACTTTATACCTGTAACTATCAATGAGTTGATTATATGGTATTTGGCCACTATATACCTGTAACTACCAATGAGTTGACTATCTGGTATTTGACCACTATATACCTGTAACTACCAATGAGTTGATTATCTGATATTTGGCCACTATATACCTGTAACTACCAATAAGTTAAATATCTGATATTTGACCACTATATACTGTAACTACCAATAACATGCCATAGGGTTTAGTGGATTGTTTTCCATGATGACATGTGGTTTAGTAGATTGTTTTCCATGATGCCATGTGGTATAGTAAATTGTTTTCCACCATGCCATGTGGTTTAGTCGATTGTTTTCAATCATGCCATGCGGTTTAGTAGATTGTTTTCCATCATGCCATGTTGTTTAGAAGATTGTTTTCCACCATGCCATGGGGTTTTAGTTTATTGTTTTCAATCATGCCACGTGGTTTAGAAGATTGTTTTCCAACATGCCACGTGGGTTAGTTGATTGTTTTCCATCATACCATGTGGTTTAGTATATTATTTAACATCATTCCACGTGGTTTTATTATACAGTAACATTCATTGTGAAGTTATGTTTACCTGCCTGCTTTAAAAACTTAATAATAAAACACTTTCATAACAGTATTAAACCTGTTTTTCTAGGTTTTTGAGTGAGTTTATAGCAAGAACTCTTTTTAAAACTTGATATTTACAAAGATCTATCATCTATGCTTTAAAAAATGCATTATTTTAATACAGTATTATATAAACATATAAAAATCTGACCCTTGTAAAATTTTGTTTTTCTATTTCTCTGGTAAAAATAGTCGATTTTCTTGTCATCGGCTTAAACTCAAACTTAAATTGTTAAAAAATAACATTTAATAACAATCTTTTTTGTCTTATTGGGAGCAAGTAAAGACAATGTTGTATTTTATTTTGTAAAAGATTGAGAACACAGCTTTGATTTGACCAATTTTCAAACCAACCAAAGAACATTTCACTACCGTTGGTTATAGTGAGTTTCACCATAAAAATCAGTGAAAGGGTTTCTGAGTTATTATCTGACAAACAAACTAACAGACCAACAAGCAAAGATAACTAGCCTGGGAACCCAGTGTTGCCTAGGGGTACTCATAGCTACTCTAGCCGTTTACCCGCACTTGGACGATTTTGCCAGGAAACTACATTTTCGCTATTAAAGTCAAGCCAATCAACTTAGAATCTCAAAACCAAACTAAGAACATTACCATGGGTCTCCCGAGTTCCCCAATAAAAATTAGAGTTAAGTAGGTTCGATAGTTCCTGAGTTATGATCGGACAAACAAACAGACACACAAACAGGAATTACAACTTCATATATATAGATACAGATTCTCTGCAATTATCTAGAAGCTAAGATATTTGGGTAAAAAGTATATTGTTTTACAACAGTGCAATATATTTTTAATTGAAGAGTTGTATTTACTTTCGGTAAATTTGGCCATCTCAGGAAAAGAGATGTATCAACGCTTTTTAAAGTTATGAGTATTTTTAATTGCTATCTATTAAAATTTGAAAATGGTAAGATTTTTAAAAAGTAGCTGTACACTTACCACAAACTCTAATAATCTTTACAACATAATGGTGTAAAACTTTGGTATTGATTAAACTTAGTTTTTTGTCTAATATAATTCATAAATGTGTAATTAAATGGTCTACGACCTGCTATATTTGGTAGACAAGATAAAGAGATTAGAAAATTAAAACTTGTAGTGAGCACTTATCCAAAATTCAAGATTTTAACTTGAAAACTAAAGAATTTCGATAACTATACATTACCCCCCACCCTATAACCAGACTTTAAGTCCCTCCCATCCTCCCGCCCCCCCCCCTTTATGTTAAGTGACTGTTTTGTGCAGAAAAGAGACAGACGTAAACGTAATTAAATATTTTCCATTAAATATTTTTAATTGTATGAATAATTATTGTCACAAATCTTATTGACACTCCACTTCACAGTACAATAATCCAACCCAAATCCACAAAAACAGAACATTTTACAGTTTATCCTAAAGCTTTGATAGAATCTAAGCAAACTTTAATAGAATTTCATTTTGATAGAAACTTAGAAAACTTTAATTGAATGTCATAAAAACTTGATAGATTCAATGAAAACTTTGATAGAATCTGGGGAATTTTCTTTTTTAAGCCTAGGAAAACTTTAGATATAATCTCAAAAATTTGAATTGACTTGTTAGGGTCGTCTTACTATCACATCTTACAGTCTCAAAGTGAATTTACTAAATAAAGTATTACAGCTTGCAAATTGCAAATGAAATGTTGATTTAGCATAATTAAAGTAATCTTTGAATTGACTTTTCATACACACTTGTATTGCAAATTTAAAAAATTTGTTTCGCAACTGGAGTTGCCATGGTTTACACAAAAGTCAAGTACCGTGCTGAGTTTCTTTGGGTCGAACTGTAAGCACCTCTACTCTCGCTCGTTCTCATGATGAATAAAACACAGGAAAGGGCTTCAAGTTTTATTGAGGAACGGTACTTCAGTCTGATAAAAAATAAAACTTTTTAGGATCACAGAAAAAGCATTGACGAGCATAATATATACCATTTCTCAATGAACAAAGACATTACATCCATCAGGCATTAAAAAATTGTGAACAAGCCCATATTTATCATATATATATATATGCAACACAAGAAACGTAAAAAAATATTTTAATATTTAGAATCATAATTAACACAGTAGTCCGCTGATTTCAGCACGAAAATAATTACGAAAACATTCTATAATACAACTAAATCTAAATCCGACGAATATACTTCAAAACTGTAAATAAAGAACACGAGTTCGTTGCGTCTGCGCAGTATGCAAAATGCTGTCAGCAGAAAACAGGTTCTTTATTTCCAACTTCTTCTGAGGGCAAAACTTAAAAGAAATTTACCGGGTATCCCAAACCAAACCTGGCCACGAAACCGGGTTAGCTCTCTTAAGTCTGGGTTTGAGTTTCGTAAGGGTTTCGGGAAACTCCGGAAACTCAGAATGTTACGGGGCAATACCTCAAAATGAAACCCTTGTTAAGGAGTAGGGTTACGGCTGGGAAAGTGAGTTTCGTAGTGATTGTGGAACATATGAAGCACCATTTCTTCGTATTTATGCTTTAAATGGCTTCATATATGTTCCAAATACTTGATCAGTTAAGATCTCTCTCTCTATAGGCTCGATATTGAATAGAGTACAGTCAAATCGAACTTAAAAACATTTTTCAGAAAAATTAACATTAATCTACCTAATACATTAAAATAGTTCTTTTCAAAAAGTCCTGTAAATTACTTTTGCTTAAAAATCTTAGTGATATTGTAAAAATTTAGAATGCAACAGAAAAAAAATTGTAGCCTTAGAAATTTTTTTTAATGAGATCCTTGTGCAAAAAAAATCTTTTTAAAGTTTAATAAATACCAAAAATAGTCTTTAAACTAAAAGAAAGTCTCAGCAAATTCACAAATGTATCTGATGACATCACACAACTACAGATATTTTTAAAAAATCTGCAACTCCACCTTTCTGGACATTATAAGAGTGTAAATTTAAATCTTTCCTTGGATGGGCCGACTATTACGCCAAAAAACGGATACCAATTTGATCACTTTCAAGTGCGTAGCAGCTTTATTCATAAAACACCACAGCTGGAGACTCCAACGACAGCATATTTTAACCCAGTTTCCTAGAGTTTCAAAATACGTTTTAAGAACATGAAACCCGAACTCTGCTAAACCCGGGTTTCAGGAAACCGGGTATCGTAGCGAGTTTTATAATTTTCTTAAGTTTTGCACTCTGGAAAACACTTGTACAGAACATCTATACGTTACAGGGGAGAATAGGACCTTCCCAGAGAACAGGGATATTCACAGACTCTAACTACGTTGCGTGTGCTAGCTTAACAAAATTATGCAACTTTTTTATTTTTTTTTATCTAATTCAGAAAACGTTCCAGACAAATTTTTATTTTAACATTTTCCTATTATATAAAGATATTACAACTTCTATAGTCTTGTTTAAATTGAAAATATGTAAAGTTTATAAATCAAAGTGTGTGGCAAAGACGAAGTTCCTTTAAAACATATCAAGTACATAAGAAATATTATGTTGCAATTATTTAAAAAAAATGATTTCAAAAAGTTAGAAATAGGAGAATGCAGCTAACTTTTTTATATAGAAAAAAGTAATTCAAACTATTGTTAAAAAGACAATTTTAACTTGAGATATTTTCCTTGCTTTGACAAACTCCAAACCTCAGAACAACTCAACAAATATTCATTTATTATTTCTATTTTAAAATGTGTTTTCGGTTACTTTTTTCATTTTAGAAATTGCAGAGTTTAAATTAAATTTCAAACCTTTTAAAGAGTTTCGGTCTTGTTTTTAAACCACCAAAAGCTGTTAAGTTAAAGACAAAACATCATAAATTTAAAAAGTTCTTAAAAAGGGATTTTCTGCAATGGAGCTGATGACCCTTCTCAAACGAGGAAGGGAAGGCACGCTGCTCCCTATTTTTGTCCACACCGCAACTCCGATCACGAATGTCTTCTTGTGTTTTACCTTTACCATATTAACTAATTTTGAATTTATTTAACAATAGTTTTTGGTAGATACATGCGCCACGATATAAATACTTTTATTTTTACTTATGAGAGACAAGTCAAAACTTATTCCATTGAACCCCTGGAGACTTGAGGATAAAACATAAAATGTCCATTCATTGAACCCCTGGAGACTTTGAGGATAAAGCATAAAATGTCTATCCATTGAACCCCTGAATACTTCATGAAATGTCCATCCATTGAACCCCTTGAGACTTGAGAATAAAACATGAAATACCCAAGGAGACTTGAGTATAAAACATAAAAACAGATTAAATGTAAGGAAACCCACCTAGCACCTTAGGTATGTGAAACCAGACAATATTCAACATTTCGGCGGCCATCGGATAGTTGACGAAGGAGTCGATTGTGTTCGTGTGAAGGGAAGGGATGTTGTTTACCTAAAAAAAGATAAAAAGGTGAATTAAAGGAACTGTTCGCGTAATAAGAAGTGACCCTCCATGCAAAGATTCACAATAGTACCCTTTAAAACTTTGATCAAGGAAAACAGAAAATAAATATTTTTATTCTAATTTCTTAAAACAGAATTGAACATTATTATTTGATTTACAAATAAGCTCACTTATTTTTCATCGAAAGAAACTGTCCCAAACTCTGAAACTTAATGTCGTAGACCTTAGATATTTCAAACTATAAAATTAGTTAGAAGAATGATCTAAGTGTGAAATTATGAATTATCAAAGGTTTACACCATCAGGTTGCGAAGATATAGGGATAAGAATATCAGAGTTTGGGACAAAGAATCCCTTCCTAAGTTTAATTTTATTTATTTACCTCTATTATCCAAGGTTTGAGATCAGCGTCAATAAAAACATCAAATCCAAAAAGTTTGTAACAATTATAATCTGATTTTATTGTTTTATTAAACGCTTTGCTCATATGCTCATGTCCGCAGAGTACAGTCTTCGTGCATATATCCTGATTACAGATACAACTTTAATCCTTTCTTGGTTTAATCCTACCTTAATCCTTCCTTGGTTTAATCCTACCTTAATCCTTCCTTGGCTTAATCCTACCTTAATCCTTCCTTGGTTTAATCCTACCTAAATCCTTCCTTGAACCCCCTGAAGACTTGAGAATAAAACATGAAATGTCAAAAAGTGTAGAAAATAGAAAGAAATAATCTAATATTTATTGTGGGATATTTGAACTTTGTTCTTATGCATTTTTATGATGTGCAATTTTGTTTCAATGGAAATATCGAATTCTAAATGTATTTTCATTTTTTCAAGAGAGTGATCCCAAAAAATAAATGGGGTTTGTATGATATCAGATCAACTTTTTTCAAAGACATGAAAGAAGGTTCTCTTAAATTTTCACCAAAAGGGAACTGTAAACTAATTTCAAGTGACCATCCATTGATAGAGGGCATATCCAATTGAGAATCTTTGCCTGATCATGTATGAATTATACAAACAATTATGTTTGGTTTTTAAATACTTTTTTTTCATTTGTGGTTTCTTGATCTGCTAAAGTGACTTTGGTATATCTTGCTTTATAACCAATGGAAAAACAACATTCTCTTCCCCATTACTGATAAAATTAAAGTTTTAAAGAAAGTGTTTGCGAAAAATGAAAGGGGGTATAGGCATACGGCGACAAATAATCGCTTTTAATCGCTACTAATCTTACTTCTATCTGTTGCATCTTTAAGGAGGAAATTGTTAAAAAAGACTTGTAGGGAATTATGCTCCATACGAATTGAGAAAGTTGCAACATATGACTCGTATTGTAAAAGAATCAACTCAATATCTAACAATTTTTTTTTAAAACGTTCAGTCATCGATTATTTTTCGACGCAATACAGTTGATATTTCATAATACTTTTTATTTTTTCGCCTTTAGTAAACCCCCTTTAATTTTTCGCGAACACTCCCTTTAGGTGAAATTAACTACAATCCAAGGCGTGTTCACGCAAACATAAACCTGTATTTTATTTTTTTTGACCAAATCTTGAAACAAAGATATTTTAAAAATGTATTTGGGTATGCTTATAGCTAGTGGCTACAAAAATAATATAACATTGTTTGAGTGCTAAATTCAAAGGTCAAGGCGCTGCGACACTTTAAAGTCGAGGCTATCCAAAAAATGAAAACTATTGAAATTTTAGAGTTGTCTATATTTCAGTGAGTTGCAAATCTTCAAAATGGACAGAAACTTCTAATTGTTTACAGCAACAGTAAATTGCTGAAATATCTATAATTAGCAAGGTTTAGCTATATATATATTTGATTATCTCTTCTCAATAAATGATCAATGGAATCTGGTTTAATCTAATCTATATTAGTGTTTAACCAAAATCCATTAAAGCGGTGAGAGTTGTCAGATGTTATTTTAGTATAAAATTACCACTTTGATCCAGACATGATATGAAAATTTGCATCAGTCTTCATGACGGGGTGGACTTTAATATTGTTGCAAGGCCTTGTCATTTGGCTTTACCTCACAAAATCACTCAAATGTTTTTTGTAGATATTTTTATTTTAAAACTACAGAGAATTTGTTTCTAGCTTAAGTTAGTTATAAGATTTAACAGGCAAAATTCTCAACACGAGGAGCGATCATAAAGGTTTCAAATGTACCTTTGTAAATCGGGGATTTGCCCTCTTGAAATTACGGTCACAGTTCCGTTAACTGGCAAAATTCTTAAAGGGAGTGACCGGCAATGATTGGTGGTTGAACTAAAGATGTAGTATGCTGTGGACAAATTTTTTAGGATTCATTTGAAACGATTCTACGACCTGTATTTACTGTGTTTGAGTGCTAAGGCGACGTTCAAAATAATGAATTTGGGTTGGTACGTTTTCAAAATCGATTTTTTTCTAACTATTAAATAACTACGAGAAAATACAAACAAAATTCTACAGTAAACTTAATAATTGTTTAGGTGCAGGTTGAGAAAATAAAAATTAACTCTTATCATCGAAAATAAGTAATATTATAAAATTATTAGTTTCTTTAATCTTTCATTATTCACAAAGATTTTCTGGAATTTTTATTGAAAAGACAACATTTGAAGAATTTGTAGAAATCTGCGAACAGATTCAAAGAAAATAAAAAATTCAAAATAAAGATGAATTAATTGATTCTAGCATTGATTTCTTGACAAATTTCTAGGGTTAAGGTCAAACGGAACAAGTTAACAGGTTAAAGAATTGAATGCATAAGCCCTGGGATTACCTTTTACTTAAAATGTTGCTTGTATGAAGAAATATTTAAGCTTTTGTATATATATATATATAAATATCTACTTCTTAGATAAATTACTTCAACCAAATGCATCTGTTAATAAAAACTTTATTATTGCTTTATCGTACTCAAAATAGAACCATCAGTACAACAACACATTTATTAAAATAAACAAAAACTTTCTTTTCATTAGTTAGGACCCCATTCTTCATTAGTTAGTACCACCTCCTTTATTAGTTAGGACCCCATCCTTCATTAGTTAGTACCACCTCCTTTATTAGTTAGGACCCCATTCTTCATTAGTTAGTACCACCTCCTTTATTAGTTAGGAAGCCATTCTTCATTAGTTTGTACAACCTCCTTTATTAGTTAGGACCCAATTCTTCATTTGTTAGTACCACCTCCTTTATTAGTTAGGACCCCATTCTTCATTAGTTTGTACCACCTCCTTTATTAGTTAGGACCCAATTCTTCATTTGTTAGTACCACCTCCTTTATTAGTTAGGACCCCATCCAGCATTAGTTAGGATCCCATTCTTCATTAGTTAGTACCACCTCCTTTATTAGTTAGGACCCCATCATTCATTAGTTAGAACCCCATTCTTCATTAGTTAGTACCACCTCCTTTATTAGTTAGGACCCCATCATTCATTAGTTAGGACCCCATTCTTCATTAGTTTGTACCACCTCCTTTATTAGTTAGGACCCCATCCTTCATTAGTTAGGACCCCATTCTTCATTAGTTAGTACCACCTCCTTTATTAGTTAGGACCCCATCATTCATTAGTTAGGACCCCATTCTTCATTAGTTTGTACCACCTCCTTCATTAGTTAGGACCCCATTCTTCATTAGTTAGGCACTCCTCCTTATTTTAATGGAAAAGTTTCCTGGGGCTTCATTGTTAAGCAACGTTTAACTAAAAAGTTGTAAATAACAAATTAGTTTGTACCACCTCCTTTATTAGTTAGGACCCGATTCTTCATTAGTTAGGACCCCATCCTTCATTAGTTAGGATCCCATTCTTCATTAGTTAGTACCACCTCCTTTATTAGTTAGGACCCCATCATTCATTAGTTAGGAATTCTTCATTAGTTTGTACCACCTCCTTTATTAGTTAGGATCCCATCCTTCATTAGTTAGGACCCCATTCTTCATTAGTTAGTACCACCTCCTTTATTAGTTAGGACCCCATCCTTCATTAGTTAGGACCCCATTCTTCATTAGTTTGTACCACCTCCTTTATTAGTTAGGATCCCATCCTTCATTAGTTAGTACCACCTTCTTTATTAGTTAGGACCCCATTCTTCATTAGTTAGTACCACCTCATTATTAGTTAGGACCCCATTCATCATTAGTTAGGACCCCATTCTTCATTAGTTTGTACCACCTCCTTTATTAGTTAGGACCCCATCCTTCATTAGTTAGGACCCCATTCTTCATTAGTTAGTACCACCTCCTTTATTAGTTAAGACCCCATTCTTCATTAGTTAGTACCACCTCCTTTAGTAGTTAGGAACCCATCCATTATTAGTTAGGACCCCATCCTTCATTAGTTAGGACCCCATTCTTCATTAGATAGTACCACCTCCTTTATTAGTTAGGAACCCATCCATCATTAGTTAGGACCCCATCCTTCATTAGTTAGGACCCCATTCTTCATTAGTTAGGACCACCTCCTTTATTAGTTAGCATCCCATCCTTCATTAGTTAGTGCCCCATTCTTTATTAGTTAGGAACTCATCCTTCATTAGTTAGAATCCCATCCTTTATTAGTTAGGCACTCCTCCTCATTTTAATGGAAAAGTTTCCTGGGGCTTCATTGTTAAGCAACGTTTAACTAAAGGTTTACAGGCTTTACAAAACAGGATATATTAAAGAGACTGTACACTGTATTTACACAACAGGATATATTAAAGAGATTATACACTGTATTTACACACCAGGATATATTAAAGAGATTATACATTGTATTTAAACACCAGGATATATTTAAGAGACTTTATACTGTATTTTACACACCAGGATATATTAAAGAGACTGTATACTGTATTTACACACCAGGATATATGAAAGAGACTGTACACTGTATTTACACACCAAGATATATTAAAGAGACTGTACACTGTATTTTTACACCAGGATATATTACAGAGACTATACACTGTATTTAAACACCAGGATATATTAAAGAGATTATACACTGTATTTAAACACCAGGATATATTTAAGAGATTATACACTGTATTTAAACACCAGGATACATTTAAGAGACTGTATACTGTATTTTACACACCAGGGTATATTAAAGAGATTACACACTGTATTTACACACCAGGATATATTAAAGAGATTATACACTGTATTTACACACCAGGATATATTTAAGAGACTGTATACTGTATTTTACACACCAGGATATATTAAAGAGACTGTATACTGTATTTTACACACCAGGATATATTAAGGAGACTGTATACTGTATTTACACACCAGGATATATTAAAGAGACTGTACACTGTATTTACGCACCAGGGTATATTAAAGAAACTGAACACTGTATTTACACACCAGGATATATAAAAGAGACTGTACACTGTATTTAAACACCAGGGTATATTAAAGAGACTGTATACTGTATTTACACCCCCGAATATATTAAAGAGACTGTATACTGTATTTTACACACAAGGGTATATTAAAGAGACAGTACACTGTATTTACACACCAGGATATATTAAAGAGACTGTACACTGTATTTTACACACCAGGATATATTAAAGAGACTGTACACTTTTTTTACACACTAGGATATATTAAAGAGACTGTACACTGTATTTGCACACCAGGATATATTAAAGATTGTACACTGTATTTTACACGCCAGGATATATTAAAGAGACTGTACTTTGTATTTACACACTAGGATATATTAAAGAGACTGTACACTGTATTTACACACAAGGATATTTTAAAGGGACTGTACACTGTATTTACACACCAGGATATATTAAAGAGACTGTACACTTTATTTACACACCAGGATATATTTAAGAGACTATACACTGTATTTACACACCAGGATATATTAAAGGGACTGTTTACTGTATTAACACACCAGGACATATTAAAGAGACTGTAAACTGTATTTACACACCAGGATATATTGAAGAAACTGTACACTGTATTTACACACCAGGATATATTAAAGAGACTGTATACTGTATTAACACACCAGGATATATTAAAGAGACTGTACACTGTATTTACACACCAGCATATATTAAAGAGACTATTCACTGTATTTACAAACCAGGATATATTAAAGAGACTGTACACTGTATTTGCACACCAGGATATATTAAAGGGACTGTACACTGTATGTATATACCAGGATATATTAAAGAGACTGTATACTGTATTTACACACCAGGATATATTAAAGAGACTGTTTACTGTATTTACACACCAGGATATATTAAAGAGACTATACACTGTATTTACACACCTAGATATATTAAAGAGACTATTCACTGTATTTGCATACCAAGATACATTGAAGAGACTGTATACTGTATTTACACACCAGGATATATTAATAAGACTATACACTGTATTTTACACACCAGGATATATTAAAGAGACTGTACACTGTATTTACACACCAGGATATATTAAAGAGACTGTACATTGTATTTACACACCAGGATATATTAAAGAGACTGTATACTGTATTTTACACACCAGGATATATTAAAGAGACTGTATACTGTATTTTACACACCAGGATATATTAAAGAGACTATACAATGTATTTTAACACCTGGATATATTAAAGAGACTGTTTATTGTATTTACACACCAGGATATATTAAAGAGACTGTACACTCTATTTACACACCAGGATATATTAAAGAGACTGTACACTGTATTTACACACTAGGATATATTAAAGAGACTATACCCTGTATTTACACAACAGGATATATTAAAGAGACTGTACACTGTATAACCACACCAAGATATATTGAAGAGACTGTACACTGTATTAACATACGAGGTTTCGAGACTGTATACTGTATTTACACACCAGGATATATTAAAGAGACTGTACACTCTATTAACAAACCAGGATATATTAAAGAGATTATACACTGTATTTACACACCAGGATATATTAAAGAGACTGTACACTGTATTTACACACCAGGATATATTAAAGAGACTGTACACTGTATTTACACACCAGATTATATTAAAGAGACTGTACACTGTATTTACACACCAGGATATATTAAAGAGACTGTACACTGTATTTACACACCAGGTTATATTAAAAAGACTGTACACTATATTTACACACCAGGATATATTAAAGATTATACACTGTATTTTACACACCAGGATATATTAAAGAGACTGTCCACTGTATTTACACACCAGGGTATATTAAAGAGACTGTACACTGTATTTACACACCAGGATATTTTAAAGAGACTGTACACTGTATTTACACTCCAGGTTATATTAAAGAGACTGTACACTGTATTTACACACCAGGATATATTAAAGAGACTGTATACTGTATTTACACACCAGGATATATTAAAGAGACTGTATACTGTATTTACACACCAGGATTTATCAAAGAGACTGTACACTGTATTTACACACCAGAATTTATTGAAGAGACTGTACACTGTATTTTACACACCAGGATATATTAAAGAGACTGTACACTGTATTTACACACCAGGATATATTAAAGAGACTATTTACTGTATTTGCACACCTGGATATATTAAAGAGACTGTACACTGTATTTACACACCAGGATATGTTAAAGAGACTGTACACTGTATTTACACACCAGGATATATATTAAAGAGACTGTATACTGCATTTACACACCAGGATATATTAAAGAGACTGTACACTGTATTTACACACCTAGACACCAGGATATATTAAAGAGACTGTATACTGTATTTTAGACACCAGGATATATTAAAGAGACTGTACACTGTATTTACACACCAGGATATATTAAAGAGACTATTCACTGTACACACCTGGATATTGAAGAGACTGTGTAAAAGTGCGTCCTGTTCTTAAGACAATATACTTTTATAAAATTGCTGATATGAGTCGCAATTTGACCGTTTTTAATGTTTAAGACTAATAAACGAAGTACGACAATAAATCAAATAGTTCCGGTTGAGTTTTAAATAAAAGATTTTACAAAGAAGAATTCAAGTAGCTTTGGCTAGCTCAAAGGCAAATAATGCAGGATTTAAAGGTTAAAGCAAGAACAGTTTTGAGGCCTATATTCTGTTTAATAGTTTAATCAATAAGCCATGCATTAAAGGCTGCCACGCTTTTTGTGGCGGACAAAGTATTTCTGAATAAGTTTTAATGTTTCTTTGTTATGGACCAAATTTCTTTATTTCACTTTTTGTTCTCAAGTATATGTTATTTACGTGTTTAGTTCGTGAGGTTTGAACTTTTGAATTTGTAACTTTAATCCTACCATGAGATTGTTCCTCTCCGTTTCAGGATGATTAGTTAGAAAAATAAAACAATTACAAATAGAGAACTTAATATATAACAATATTGGAATAAAAGTATAAACAATCTGATTTTACGAATATATATATATCTATCTTTACTTAATACTATTGGATTCAACCTCTACCGAACGTTATAGGGTGAATAGATAAACGAGAATTACGGATATTGACAGAGCTAATAGTTACAAATAAAATGATTTACTACCTAGATTTTCCAATTTATTTCTTCAAAGATACACTTCAAAATCACTGGGTCATTTTACGCTAAATACAGATCTGAGAGCAAAGATCTAGGATTCACGATCCAACTAACTAACCCAAGTTAGGATCTCTCTTAGCTTTTTATAGGAAACTGAGATAGATTGTTCTAGAAAGTTCTCGAAGATTATTTTTTGCGCTGCTTAGTAGCTTGAAACTGTGTTTTAGATACCGTTTTATTCTAGATCTTTCTTGAGAAAGAGGTTCTCACCAAGATACTCTTCACTTGCGTCTTTTTATTCCAGATTGTTCTAGAAGTTTTAGTTGTATTAAAGATCTTTTACACAGGGTTGTTTAGCCTTGAATCTCGATAATTGATGATAGGTACACAGGCTAATTAATTCCCAGATTCAAGTCAAATTATATCTTCATCATCAGTAATTACTTATATAGATAATTATAGTAAGAATTAAAACTTGAGGTTTTACATATTCCCCTCTCTCCTAGGAAAAAAGGATATCCTTCAAGGGAGGGGTGAAAGGATCACGGCTAGACAGATTGTATCTTTGAAGTGTTGAGGTGTAAATTGGCTGTATCTAGGGCATTAGCTTAAAGCTATCTTGAAGTGTAATATAACATATTAGATTACAATATTTTCTATTTGTGTTATTGTAACGTTTACAGGGTTAAATCTGTGTTTCAAAAAAAGTTTGGTTTATTCTTTTATAAATTTTTATTTATTTTGGATTTTTTTTTACTAAATTTCGGGTTTAAGTTCTAGATTTTTTTATATTTATCAATTTATATTACCCCAGCTATTTGGTTTTGTTCATATTTGAAAGCGTCGGGTTGTAACTGTGTTTCTGCTGCAGTTTAATATTAGCTGTTGAAAACTAAGTTTCTTTCATTACTTACAGTGGTAATGTTTTGTGTTTTCATTTCAGACTTTTAATTATATCAACACGGTCGGGTTTGGTTTTGGAATGGGACCAGTCCTTGTTCATCCAATATTGAACAATACTGAGGAGCTGTCTACTGTTCCTAATGTTGTATCTGAGGATAATTTGTTTCAAACTTGGTTTCCTAATCTTTCAGTGTTTATTAGCTTATGTCTGTTGTTCTTCTGCAACATAATCGGTACGAGACTTTTTAATTTATTGTTGTGTTTTAAACAGTTTTTAATTATTTAACCTTGGGTTTTCTTATTAGGTTTATGTTTGTTAGTTCGGCGAGCATGTGTTGTAAACAGAGGAAACAGCTCTGTTGAAAGTAGAGAAACTTCATATACTCAATTTTCTGGTGAACAGCGCCATGGGTTCTTGGTGAGGCTGATGAGGAGGCCAGAGTCTGGTATGCTAGAAATCCTCGGAGATGCAAGGACTGTTCCCCCCGTGCTAGAGGACAAGGGCAGGACATGAGGACTGGCATTTTAAATGAGAATGCTTACGAAAATGTACAACTGGATATGTAGACAGAGTATGATAACCGGAAGGAAGGAAACAGGGGTAATTGGAAGCAAGAATCATGTTAATAAGAATGAATTTAGTAATGAGAGAACGTAGGAACAGGAGAGAAGTTTTAAAAGGGGAGAAGTACGGTAGAGTAGAAGCGAAGTAGAGAGACGTAAAGATAGATATAAAGAAAGGGGATATATAATCATATATCTGAAAGCATACACTAGAACACAAATACACAAATAGTGCACATAGTAGAAAATGTAAAATTCAAAAAGGCACAAATTCAGATACACATCAAGTATTAAAACCTAAAGGATTCAATAAAAATTTTACTTAATCAACTAACCAGATATATATATATATCTATCTATTGGATTGCATAACATAAACCCTAGATTAGAGAGAGAACTTAAATAAAAGCGTAAATATTAATATAATAAAGATAGTTTAAACTTAAACAAATCAACGAAAAATTATGTATATAACCTCATTTAAGTCAACCCGACCAATATAACGTCGAACACCCCTATTTAAAGGAATATAACCTATACTTTATAAAAAATATAATTTTCTTGAAAATATAGTAACACCATAATATTGCATAACATAATTAGTATTAGAGTAACCAAAAATCAAATACTATTGTTGTTTTTGTGACACCTCAATCTCATATTTATTCAATTTAACAATTAAGCTCACTGCGTTGCAGTACTAAGAATATCACAATCTAGGTTAATCAGAAAGCACAGAAAACCCTTCCTGTAAAATGACTTTTAATAAAGGATCAAGACATTCTTCTAAACCCTCCAGAGTGGAATCTCTATCAGAACCCGATACACATAAAGAAGAAGTATCCTCTACTGAGGATGTAGCTGTCTACTTAACTGAAGAAGAGCTGAAAGAAGTTCTACGTAATCTACCAGGACAAGATGACATCTCTAAAACTTTGGTTAACCCTTTGGGAAAATTTGTTGTCCACATGGGCACAAACTACAACAAGATGCTTGATATTTCTAAATCTACTGCTGACCGAGTACCCATTGCTGACTTATGTAAAGCCTTTCAAGATCACGTCTCCGTCAATGAGTCCAAGTTGAAAATTGAAATTGAAAAGTCTAACAAGGAACTACAAGTAACTCTTCATGGACAATATTTGAGTTTCCATATGTATAATCCACTCATACGTTGCCCAACACGTTTCTCACCTACTCCCACCCTGCTAACCGGGAGACGTCAAGTAGAAGCAAACAAACTTTTTCCACAAGGCAGACAATGTTTCTCTGGAGATCATGGAGGATCCTCTCCCCCTATCACAGAATGGATTTATGCTATGAAGGTTGCCCAAGAAAAACTCAACCTCTCTGAAGATGAATTTAAAGAAAGGATGCTCTTCTCCATCACCTCAGCAGCCCACCATATGCTCAGAAACTTAATACAAGAAGGAGACAATGTGGGTGGTATCTACCACAAACTCATGTTGATGCATGACAACACTATGAAACATGAACGAGCTAAAGAAGAATTAATTAGGAATCAAAATCTCTCGCAACTCGACTATTAACCGTGTTCAAGGTCATATCATGGAACTTGCTACTGCAGCAGCTAGAATATTTCCTGAAGGAGATTTGCGAAAATCCTATTCTAACTCCGAGGCTTGTTTGGGACTCATACGAAGTTTACCTATTACCAGTTTCACCATTGTGAATACAGCTTATAATAGACGTATCTCCGTAGCAGCGCAACAGGGAAAAATTGCTCTATATACTGACCTGATGGCATATCTTAACCCTTATCACACACAAATTAATGAAGACATCAAACATAACGGAAAAATCTATAAACATAATGGAACCCGTACCCAAAGAAACTTTATACTGTATTTACACACCAGGATATATTAAAGAGACTATACACTGTATTTACACACCAGGATATATTAAAGAGACTGTATACTGTATTTTACACACCAGGATATATTAAAAAGACTGTTACTGTATTTTAAACACCAGGATATATTAAAGAGACTCTATACTGTATTTTACACACCAGGATATATTAAAGAAACTATTCACTGTATTTTACACACCAGGATATATTAAAGAGACTGTACACTCTATTAACAAACCAGGATATATTAAAGAGATTATACACTGTATTTACACACCAGGATATATTAAAGAGACTGTACACTGTATTTACACACTAGGATATATTAAAGAGACTGTACACTGTAATTGCACACCAGGATAAATTAAAGATTATACACTGTATTTTACACGCCAGGATATGTTAAAGAGACTGTACACTGTATTTACACACTAGGATATAATAAAGAGACTGTACACTGTATTTACACAAAAGGATATATTGAAGGGACTGTAAACTGTATTTACACACCAGGATATATTAAAGAGACTGTACACTGTATTTACACACCAGGATATATTAAAGAGACTATACACTGTATTTACACAACAGGATATATTAAAGAGACTGTACACTGTATTTTAACACCTGGATATATTTAAGAGACTGTCTGTATTTACACACCAGGATATATTAAAGAGACTGTACACTGTATTTACACACCCGGATATATTAAAGGGACTGTATACTGTATTAACACACCAGTATATATTAAAGAGACTGTACATTGTATTTACACACCTGGATATATTAAAGAGACTGTACACTCTATTTACACACCAGGATATATTAAAGAGACTGTACACTGTATTAACACACCAGGATATATTAAAGAGACTGTACACTGTATTTACACACCAGGATATATTAAAAAGACTGTACACTGTATTTACACACCAGGATATATTAAAGAGACTGTACACTACATTTTACACACCAGGATATATTAAAGAGACTATACACTGTATTTACACACCAGGATATATTAAAGAAACTGTACACTGTATTACCACACCAGGATACATTAAAGAGACTGTATACTGTATTTTACACACCAGGATATATTAAAGAGACTGTACACTGTATTAACACACCAGGATATATTGAAGAGACTGTACACTGTATTAACACACCAGGATATATTAAAGAGACTGTATACTGTATTTGCATACCAGGATATATTAAAGAGGCTGTACACTGTATTTACACACCAGGATATATTAAAGATACTGTACACTGTATTAACACACCAGGATATATTGAAGAGACTGTACACTGTATTAACACACCAGGATATATTAAAGAGACTGTATACTGTATTTACACACCAGGATATATTAAAGAGACTGTATACTGTATTTACACACCAGGATATATTAAAGAGACTGTACACTGTATTTACACACCAGGATATATTGATGAAACTGTACACTGTATTTACACACCAGGATATATTAAAGGGACTGTACACTGTATTTACACACCAGGATATATTAAAGGGACTGTACACTGTATTAACACACCAGGATATATTAAAGAGATTATGCACTGTATTAACACACCAGAATATAGAAAAAGAGACTGTATACTGTATTTACACACCAGGATATATTAAAGAGACTATATACTGTATTTACACACCAGGATATATTACAGAGACTGTACACTGTATTACCACACCAGGATATATTAAAGAGACTATCCACTGTATTTACACACAAGGATATATTAAAGAGACTGTACACTGTATTGACACACAAGGATATATTAAAGACACTATACACTGTATTTACACACCGGGATATATTAAAGAGACTAGATACTGTATTTACACACCAGGATATATTAAAGAGACTATATACTGTATTTACACACCAGGATATTTTAAAGAGACTGTACACTGTATTTAAATATATATTAAAGACACTGCAAAACTCACTTTCATAATTTGCAAATTAAATCACTGCAATTAAAAATTTTCTTATGAAGACTAAATTAAATTCTGAATTATTTCTAGAATCTAAGTTTTCACATTTTATCTGCTGAATTAGAGAATATCGATGATTTATTTTCAAGCATTTTAAACAAACAGTTTCCTGCATTTCTAGTTAAATCTATATTAATCTAATATTGAAGATTAGATATTTCATTTTTTCCCCTCTCTTTATATTTTGTGGTTGCCATGATTCAAACAAATATAATTTTGAAATTAAACTAATCATGTAGATTAGATATTTCATTTCTTCCCCTATCTTTAAATTTTGTGGTTGCCATGTTTCAAACAAATATAATTTTGAAATTAAACTAATATTGAGGATTAAATATTTCATTTCTTCCTCTATCTTTATATTTTGTGGTTGCCATGATTCAGACCAATATAATTTTGAAATTAAACTAATCATGTAGATTATATATTTCATTTCTTCCCCTATCTTTATATTTTGTGGTTGCCATGATTCAAACAAATATAATTTTTGAAATTAAACTAATATTGTAGATTAGATATTTCTGGAGCAGGGGAATAAACTTTAAATAAGTTAAAGGTTAAATTTATTTTTAAAATATTTGAAAACTTTTAATATTTGTTACCAAGCATAACCTCTACGAAAAGAATTTCAAAATTTTGAAGAACTTAAAATTTCATTTATTCATTGAAGATGGCAGGATCAATTACCCAGTTGTTTACAGTTTTATGATTTTACAGTATGATTAAAATGTTATGTAAGAGGACTTCAATAAAATTGGATATTTAGGGCGCTTCCCACATATTTTTAACTAAAGAACTTCATGAAAAAAAACGACCATATATTGGTTTAGTAGAAAAGAAAGACCCTTTCGTTTTATATATTTATTTCAGGTCCAGGATTGTGAATATTTAAAAATGCATTTTTGGAATTTTTTGACTTCTCAGATTTATTGGATAGTAAGTGATGACCATGCAGTTAAAAAAAACTTTAAAATTGAGTAAAAATGTCAAAAATGTATTTTTTGTATGGTAGTAGGGGTAAATATGAGTAGGGTGGAGGGGAATAGGGGGAATTATGAGTAGGGGAGAGGGGGGTATGGGGAAATATGAGTAGGGTGGAGGAGGGATAGGGGAAAATATGAGTAGGGGGGAGGGTGATAGGGGGAAATTAGAGAAGGGGGAGGGCAATTCTCTCTCTCCCCTTTCAAGTATGGTTTAACCTTGTCAGCAAGAGTGTTCTAAACAATCTTTTTTTTAGGGAAATATATTGTCTTGTCTAAATTTTCTAATATATTTTCGAAACTGAAGTTTTTCAATTTTAATGGAATTTGGGTTGAACAGAAATATTTCAAGATTTTCTATTAATTTTAATGCTAGACATCCCAATCACAGGAGAAGGTTAAGTATATTGCAATATTGGAAATAAGGGGGCAGCAAAAATCCTAGCACTGTATATGAGGATAATGCCTGGCCGGCACAAATTTAGTAGAGCAATTCCAAACCTTCCTGATGGGAGTGTAATTTTTAATTTTTACAGTGCAGTGTCCTCTTTTTATTTCCTTTTTTTCTGTTGATGAAAAATTTAAAGGATAATAAACTGGGTATATTAAATAGATACATCATACAAATTCTGAATATAATGCATTGTTAAAAGTTTAATAATTTAATAATTTCAAAATTATGTAGTTTGTTTTTTGACAAATTTACATGGATCATTCATTTTAATTAAAAATTCTATGCATTAAAATATATTTTTTTTCTGTAGTAAAAACAAGTATTGGGAGTGAACACTAAACATGGAAAAGAAATCAAAAACAAAAAGTCCTTTCTTGGAAAAATTTTATTGAAGAAATATTAAACAAAAGACATTCTACTTTACTTTTAAGGACTTATTTAAAATCATTGATTTAAAAAAATAATAATCATAATTATCTTAAACCTTTTTAAAAACAAACAAAGCCTTTTTTTCAAAATAGATCATAAAACAATATTTTCTTAAAAAACAAAAATCAGAAAAAAGTTCATATTAATAACAAAATTTTCATAATCAACGTTTATGGAATTTGTATGGAAAGTTTGTCTGTTGAGACAGAATAATATACAATATGCTTTAATTGCGATCAGTAAAACTCTACAGGCCATTTGGTTTTCTTAGATTAAAAGTTTAGAATCAGTCGAAATTACCTCTACAGTCCTTTAAAATATATTGTATCAGCAATCTGTATAGGAAATGTACTATTATACTAGAATATACTAACATAATATACGTTATCTTCTCTTATATTCTCCCTAGGGAGTATAAGCAAGCAAATATATACATATAAATATATATATATGGAAGAAAGTCAAATAAAAATATTTTTAAGAAAATCTTGGTCACCAACCTGTAACCTTCAAAACTAGTTCAAAATATTACAGTTTGGCAGATCAATTCTATAAACATCTGATGAATATCTAATATTTGCTAAATTCTTGAATCTTTAAAGATGTTTATTTACTGCTCTAAGTCCAATATGTCACTATCTGAAAATTTAAAAAATCCAAGTTAAAGTGTACTCGCTAGAAATCAAATGATCTGATAATGAACTGTAATTTCAAGTGCAAAGAGTTACAACGGTACCCTTGAAACCATTATATAATTAATAATGTGGAAGATATAATAGTTCTGATAATATGTATTTCTGCAGTTGACTCTTTTTAAAATTTTATGAATTGAAATTTATCAGTTTTCTAAATTATAAACTTTTATATCAAATTTATACTTGATCATACTTGATCTTTTAAGGGTAATGTTGTTAATCAGGTGTTGCAATCTTTTAACAGACATTGTCATTGGACTGTTCCTTTAGATAACGAAAAGAAAGAGTTCCTTTTAATTTAGTATTAACTCACCAAAAAGAAACTGCTGTTAATAAAACCCAAATGTATTCTACAGAATTAAATATTGCTTGTAATTCTAACATTTCTAAGACATTAGAAGTACTGCAGTGTTGGTTAATTGATACCATTAATCAGGACTAAATACACCAGGTTTATATAATACAAGTTTGGAAACCCAGTGTTTCCCAGGGTACTCATAGCTAATCCCGCCGTTTACCCGGGCATGCTCGTAAATTACGATTTTAGCTGTTTTTCCGTATACAAGCGGACCCACTCAAGTAAGAATCTCAAAACCAAATAAAGAACATTTTCGGTGGTTTCCCATTAAAAATTGAGGTAAATCAGTCAAGGGGTTCATGTATTAGGATCAGATTCTTTGTAATAGTCAACCTATACAACTAAGAAATTTGAAACGAAGCTATGCTGAGTTATGTTTGGAAGAAGATGGGTGTCATTTTGAAAATGTGTAGAATAAGAATTTCATAAAATATATATTATCTATCATTTAAACTAATTAATTATATTAACTGCTAGATTAGGAACCCAGCTTTGCTTGTAAATAAAATATGCTTTTTACGATCCAACCTATTCAACTAAGAACTTTTAAAGCTGAGAACATTCCACCGTTCCACCGAGTTCCTCAGTCAAGATTACCGGTTTCTGAGTTATGATCGGACATACAACAAACAAACAGAGATTACTACTTTGTAAAATACTTAAGGGGCACTGCAGGACAACTTTTTAAAATGCAATTGTATAATTTGAATAATAGGAGCTAGAAGCTGGCCCCTCTCCCTAGCTCTGTCCCAATTTTACCAAAGGGGTTTCCCCCGCCCCCTCCCCAATCATAATCTCCCTTTGTACCCAAAATCCATGGTTCTGTTATGGAAACAATTATTGTATATATATGTAGTAAATGCCTACTCTATAAAAATTTCTTGTAAGTATCTATCCAAATACAACTCAGATTCTCTTGACTATCAATGTCAACACACGGCTACAATCTCCTGAACTATCAACGCCACTACCACAGGGCGCGATCTCGTTTGTTATGTCAACCCGACAATAGCAATCTATAGATCAAGCCAAAATTCAAAGGCAACAATCTTAGCTATGTCAACCGGACAATAGCAATTAATTTGTATGTTTCAAGGTAAACCAAATTACTCTCAATACTGTTATCAAAGCGAAGTTTCTGTATCAACTAAATATATTTCTTCAGTTTAGATTAGGAGTGGGTCCTTAACAGCATTATTACAAGTTATGCGCTGTTATATACAACGTAGTTATGCAATCACAATATAGGTATGACAGAGTTATATATATTTACATCCATTGAATTAGTTCATCGCTATATATATATATATACATATACATATATATATATATATATGTGTACATATATATATAGAATCTCTGATATACAAAGCAATTGTCAAGGCTGGTGATCAGAAAGCTGAATACATAGGATTAGCATCAACAGATTTTAAAACAAGATACAACAACCACAACTCGTCATTCAAGAACAGTAAACAGGAAAACAGTACAGGACTCTCTAAACATGTTTGGGATTTAAAGAGAGAGATAAACCCTTTGAAATATCATGATCCATCGCATCTTTGGCAACCCCTTACAAAAAAGAAACCAACAAGTGTCAACTCTGCTTAACTGAGAAAACGCTTATCATCCTGGCAGATAGAACATAATCATTGAATAAAAGACATGAAATTATGTCAAAATGTCGACATAAAAACAAGATGCTTCTAGTAANCCAACCATGCCAAACATATTTTGACGATTTTATTTCGACATTTTTTCAAACAAGGAAGGTAAGCTTGAGAAAGTAGGTTGAAATATTAACAAGTTGATAAAAATTAAAAATTTTATAGATTATGTATTTTTTGATAAAAATAAATTGTTGTTGGCCCTTTGTTAAACTTTTTAGTTGTCGAACGTGAAAATTACATCAACATTGTATTGGCTGAAATTCTGATTCAACTTGCGTGACACTATTTTCCTTGTAAGTTAGTTGTTTTATTTAAATTAAAAGTTAAACTTCAAAATTTCATAGATGTAATTATTGAAATTGAAGTTTTGCTAATTACGTGTAATTAATACAAAATTTCGCGAAATTACCTCGTAGAAATTACTCATAATCAGGCCGTAATTAGGTGTTATTATAGTTTCGCTTATTACGCGTAATCATTACGAAATTTTGTGAAATTACGTTGTAGAAATTATGTGAAATTAGGCCGTAATTAGGCGTAATTATAGTTTCGCTTATTACTCGTAATCATTACAAAATTTCGCGAAATTAGGTTGTAGAAATTACCCAAAGTTACGCCGTAATTTCACAAAATGGATATTTCCCCAATTACCCGTAATCCTGCAGAATTACATGAAATGAAAATTATTACGCGAAACTGCACGTATTTACATGTAAGAGAATAATCTATTACATTGGAAACCCTATTTAAAATCTATATATCAACATTTTTTTCAACATTTTTTTTTATTTCAAACTGCCCTCACTACCACCGACAAGTTGAAACTTTTTATCAACATTTATTCAAGAATTTTATTTAAATTAAAAACTACCCTCACTACCACTGACTTTTGTTGTAAACCCCGAGTTTTATTCGGTCGACAGCAGAATTTAAAACGCAATAATTAACCCTCTAAGTTCATATTTATTAATCTAAGTTTACTGATTCAATATTATATATTTCAGTAGATTAATATTCTGGTCTGAACTCGACTTCCATGGCAAGGAGTTGTAACAGCTCCAGCCGCTGCTCCATGATGAGGGACATATTGGTGACAAACGCCAATTCCTGCTTGAGCTGATGCTCCTCCTCGCTGTAGAGCATTCCGCCATGGTTCTCAAATGCTTCCATTATTACCAGGCGTAATTCTTGCCAGATCACCTCAATCCGGCCCCATAGCTTCCACCTGTTCTCCTTCACCAAGTTCACCTGTCCCCTGTCCGGCTGCAGGCCCAGTTTCCTCCACATACTTGTGAACTCATCCTCTTCTTCACTGGCATCCTCCAGGCTAGGAACCTCTTCATTAACAGCTCTGTCATCCCCCTGCTGGGACTTCCTCTTCTCTGCCTCTATTTCATCCAGTTCATCCCTCCCATCATCCGCCTCTCCTTCTCCTTCATCTCCGGAGCTCTCAGATATCTCTGCAGCAGAGAGGGCAGGAATACTTACTTCCTAATCCTCAGGTTCGTCGTCTGAGGATGGGACAGTGATTATCTCTACTGATGCAGTTATTACCTCAGTGGAACTGTCAGAGATAAACAGTGCCTCTAACTCTAATTCACAGTCACTGTCTCCTTCCGTTACATCGTCCGGAAGGGGTCCAGCAACATTTGGGCAATGATCAATGTACTTAAAGAATTCAGACATCTTTACTTGTAATAAAGCTTTAGCAGATTTTATGGTATCTTTGCTATTTAGCTATTAGTATAATTAGGGACTATCTAAGATTGGTTATATATATATAAATTGCAATATATCAGAAAGATTTCTTAATAAATATTTTGTTCAGGGGAAAAAGTATCATGCTGTTTTCCTGATAGAGAATAATTTATGAAAAGCTTAGGCTAGAATTTGTTTTTTTAACAAAGATTTCTACAAAACATGGGATGAAGAAGATTTAAAGATTATAAGAGTTCGACTTTAATATTCTTAGATCAATGAATGGCAAAAGTTTTTATCTTGTAGCAAATGCCTTAATCCTACAAGTTCTCTTAAAGGGAGTGTTCGCGAAAAATGAACGGGGGTATAGGCTTAATGTTAATTTGCTTGGAATTAAATTGATTTGTTTACGTTCCGAGTTGAATAATGCATCTTTTTGAATTTGTATGGACACAACGTTCTTCGGTGTGAGTAGTTTTAAACAATTTTCTCCTCATAGACGCAACAGATAGAAGTAAGATTAGTAGCGATCAAAAGGGCTTTTTTATCGCATTAACCCTATACCCCTTTCATTTTTTGCGAACACTCCCTTTAAGTCTGTACCAATAATACTTTAGTATATATCAAACCCAGATATGACACTATCTGTATTCTTCAGTATGTATCTTATAGATACAACTCACTCTTGAACCCCCTTGTCTGATCAATAATACTTCAGTATGTATCAAACCAGATATGATGCTATCTGTATTTATGGTACAGATACAACTCGCTCTCAAACCTCGCCTTGTCCGATCAATAATACTTCAGTCTGTATCAATCTAGATATAACACTATCTATATTCTTTTAATCAGTATCTGTCTTTCAAAATAAAACTCGAGCTGACCCTCTGCTTCTCTACATGACAATTAATACATGTTTAAGCTCAATGAAACAACAATTCATGTTCAACTAACTTTTTTCTGGGTATTAAATTAATGAATGTAATTAAACCCAATTGTAGTAGATGAATGATAATGACCGATAGGTTTTCTCAGAAGTTAATGAACGTAATTAGGGTACAGATAATGTTAACTCGCAGTGCATAGGTATATCAGGTTTACACATATAGGGTTAACTACTACTATGTATTACATGCATTATTCAAAATATTAAATCAAATAACTCAAATTATTTTTCTAATTCTTAGTACCACTGTCAAAAAGATGTACACGAAATGGATGATTTTATATTGTTATATGTAGTTTAAAAAATAAAATTTAAAAAAACATGAAAGTCCTTTCAAGCAAATAATGTTGTAAAAGCTTTCAAATAAACTACTATATTGGAAAACTGCTACTTCCCTTCCTGCTAGCAGGGAGGGGAGTAGCAGGGAGCTGAGTAGCAGGGAGGGGAGTAATAGCAGGAAGGGAAGTAATAGCAGGGAGGGGAGTAGCAGGGAAGGGAGTAGCAGGTATGGGAGTAGCAGGAAGGGAAGTAGCAGGGAGGGGAGTAGCAGGAAAAAACTTAAGCAAGTCTTAAAGAAAAAAAAGAGGCAATTTAAAGATTTTTAAAGTTGAATTTCTTGCTAAATATTTTTTTTTTTATCAAGATTTTACAAAAAAATCTTATACTTTTATAAGAAAAGTATCTGCTAACTACCATAAATACCTATGTTAATAAAAAATTCACCTATTTTTCAGCAAAAAAAGGCATTTTATACGTTCACCCCTGCTACTCCCATCCCTGCTACTCCCCCATTTGTGCTCCCCTCCCCCTTTTCTGAAACAAACCTCTCATAATTTTCAAGTTACCATGTGCATGCTCCATTAAAAAATGTTTTTGGTCAATTAGTGTCTTAAATAAGATTATAAAATCATTCTTCAATTGTAATAAATAGTGTCTAAAATGCAATGCAAAAAATTTTGTTGAATAAAAACTATTTTTAAATAATTAGTCTGGATTTAGTTCATTAGTATTTATCATTTATCCATTGAAAAAAAGAAGTTCAAATCTTTTTCAGGGAGGTTTGAACTGCCGATGATAATTAGTTAGTTTAATACTAAAGTTAGTGTCACTCCCTCATATATACAAATAAAATTTTCCCCTTCGTGTTGAATAGTTTGATGGTTGATGGTTGATGGTTGATCGATCTCCTCTGGTTCAGTCTCGTCTGTTCTATTAGCTCCCTAGAAATAAATTACAATATACTTAACAATCTATATATAAATTTGGCTTGTCTGGGTGTCTGCTTGTTTGTTTGTATCCAATAAACGTCAAAATGGCTGAACCGATTGGGCCCAAATTTTTTGTGGGATATCACATGACCACAGGGAAGGTTTATGAATGATAAAAATTTAAAAAAAAGTGTTTTAAATGTTTTTAATTTTGTAAAAAAAATTTTAATTCTTGAAAATCCGCGAATTTTTTTTTTAAATCCGCAAAAAATTTTTCTTCTTTGTTTTAAAATGTAAACAAAAAGAACATGTTCACAATTTAAATAGAAGATGGGTGCGAGGCGCCCCAAAAGCCTAGAAAGAAGGGCGCGAAGGGCCTTGAATTTCTAGTCTAATATAAATTTGGTTTGTCTGTCTGTTTGTTTGTCTATCTGTTTGTATCCAATAAACGTCAAAACGGCTGAACCAATCGGGCCCAAATTTTTTGTGGGACATCATGTGACCACAGGGAAGGTTTATGAATGATAAAAATTAAAAAAATGTGTTTTAAAGGTTTTTAATTTTATAAACAAATTTAAATTCTTGAAAATCCGCGATTTTTTTTTTAAAAATCCGCAAAATTTTTTTCTTCTTTGTTTTAAAATGTAAACAAAGAGAACATGTTCACAATTTAAATAGAAGATGGGCGCAAAGCACCCTAAAAGCCTAGTTTTATAAAAGTGAGATAACTCTTAATTACAACTAGTTTGGTTTACACTGCTAGCTTTTAGGCAGAAATTTTCTCTGAAAACTGAATTCTGAAAACTTTATATCATAACTTATGCCAAAATAATTTTTATAATTATTTATCACACTGTCGTAGGTAATTTTTTAAAGCTTCTGTACTTTATTAATGGTTAGTTCTATGATAAGCTTTTTAAGAATGCAGAACTGAATTACAATAGTTTATTTAAATTCTGTTTTAATCTAAACAGATCTTTTGATAGAAATATCCCAAATATTTTTCAGTTAAAAAAAGTGTTCTATTAAGCAAAATAACAATAGCACGAGATTTAATTTTTTGTGGCACCTCGCGTGACCCCAAGGAAGGTTTAGGAATGATCAAAATTTCAAAAATTTCTCCGTCCTTACTCCTTACCAGCTCTCTCATCCATCCCTGTTCTATTTCTCCGTCCAACTCTTGTATCCCTACTAGCTCTCTCACCCATCCCTGTTCTATTTCTCCGTCTTAACTCCTGTATCCCTACTAGCTCTCTCACCCATCCCTGTTCTATTTCTCTGTCCTAACTCCTGTATCCATGCCAGCTCTCTCCTCAATCCCTGTTTTATTTCTCTGTCCTAACTCCTGTATCCCTACTAGCTCTCTCATCCATCCCTGTTCTATTTCTCCGTCCAACTCCTGTATCCCTACTAGCTCTCTCCACAATCCCTGTATTATTTCTCCGTCCTAACTCCTGTATCCATACCAGCTCTCTCATCCATCCCTGTTCTATTTCTCCGTCCTAACTCCTGTATCCCTACTAGCTCTCTCATCAATCCCTGTTCTATTTCTCCGTCCAACTCCTGTATCCCTACTAGCTCTCTCATCCATCCCTGTTCTATTTCTCCGTCCAACTCCTGTATCCCTACTGGCTCTCTCACCCATCCCTGTTCTATTTCTCCGTGTACTTTTGTATCCCTACCAGCTCTCTCATCCATCCCTGTTCTATTTCTCCGTCCTAACTCATGTATCCCTACTAGCTCTCTCCACAATCCCTGTTCTATTTCTCCGTCGTACTTTTGTATCCCTACCAGCTCTCTCATCCATCCCTGTTCTATTTCTCCGTCCTAACTCCTGTATCCCTACTAGCTCTCTCCACAATCCCTGTTCTATTTCTCTGTCTTAACTCTTTTTTTCATCCCTTTTCTTAATCATTTTTATACAGTATAACCCAGTACCTTAAGAGACATCGAAAGAACTTTTCAAATTTCGTCTTGAAAATTTTGCAATGATTTTATACTGTTTTACCTAAATCTCAGTAATTTGAAAAATAAAAAAATAGCTATGAAATATGCGGAAACAGTTTTAGAGAGATTAAAATAATTATTCAACTAAAAATTTAAATATCTGCAGCATTCCATTATCAGCAGGTTTAGAATACAACATTTTATAAATTCTTTCGATGTATCCAATGGTTTGGGTTAAACTGTATGTCATCCCCAAACTTTTCGATGTTTTTTTTACACTGTACAAAGAGAAGAGCTCACCTAGGTAAAACCACAATATTGTAAAATATTTTCAACAGAAGTGGGGGGGGGGTTGTATTTTTCGAAAAAATAGACACCCCTGGAGAAAGGGGGGACTTGGAAGGAGGCCATGGGCAGGGGCATGGAAGGGGGGGCATGGGAGACGGCTGTTAATTTATACCTCAATAGAATCTGAAGGAACTTCTGACTGAACTAAAGATCTCCGAGCACGCTAGAATAATAAAAATCTATATAATAAAGCTCTTCGCTCATATATATTTGTATATATGTGAGCTTTCAAATCAAATCAAATCAAATCGATTATAGCTATATTGTCAGATGGTCAGTTTGATTTTTTTTTTTGGGGGGGGGGGTTATATTCTCAGGATATCTTTCTCCTCCTGGGCGTCTTAAAGCTTTGAAAGCAGATGGACTGAATGGAATGAATTTTTCCGAGGTAACCCTTAAGTACCCCGGAGGTAATGTAAGCTAAAAGAATCATATTTTTTCTTGAAAAATATTTTTTTTACAAATTCGATTTAAAAAAAATCCATTGGCAACGCCGGGCACTTCAGCTAGTATCATATAAAGAACTACATTTTATAGTGTATAAAGATACAAAGATCAGAACTAGCAAACAGCAAAAAGTAGCTTAACTTGACTAGACTAGTGAAACTTCTTCTCAGGTGATTTCAACTTGCTCCCTTACTACTATGCTCTAAGCTATGCACACATAATATAAATTATGAAAAAATAAAAAAAACCCTCAATATTTCTAAAATTAATATTTGATCACATCAACATAATATTTAGTGGGACAGTGAAAGAGACAGTGCTTAAAGGGATTGTAGACGTAATTACAAGTGACCCAACTTTTGAAAGAGTGGCATGTCTGGTTCACACCAATGTACCCTTTAAAACTTTATCTGAACAACAATCAGAAGATATCTTCAAGGTTTTGAATTGTGAAAATTTTCTTCTTTTTCTCCTGTTGCAAAAAAATCGAAAATTATTGAAGTCACTTTTTTAGAAACCCGCAATAGAAAATTATAGATTTTGAAAGGAAATGATTATAATTCCATTTCATTTGTGTACGATGGTGTCGTTTAAAAAAAGGAACAATGGAGAACAACTTGGTTAATTTAGAGAAATAAGAAAATGATCATTTTTTAAAACAAACGAACAAAATTTATGGTTAATTTAGAGATATAAGAAAATGATCATTTTTTAAAACAAATGAACAAAATTTATAATTATTCAATCGGGTTTTTTGACTGAACAAACGAATTTTCCAACAGATTTAGAAAAAAACAATAGTTTTTAAATGAATGAATGGTTTTCTAGAACAAACTTTTCTGATAGAGCGTTAATTTTGTAATAACTGAAGTAGGGCTGGGCGCGTTCCTGGTGGAACAATCGTTCTTTCCCAAGAACGAACGGAACGATCAAGAACGATCCCATTGTTCCGAAAAAAAAACGCTTAGAACGAGTTCTTAAAAATTTTGGAATGATTAGTAAAAGAACGGGAATTGTTTGAAAAGAACGGTTAAAATTGTTAACGCGTTCTTATTTTCAAGAACGCGTTTTAATGTAATATTGAAAGTGTGAATGACTTATGGTAAGACAACCCTCCCCTGGCCTCACACCTTCATCTCTTTGTTCTTTTAATGAATGCAGAAGAATTAACCTGAACGGATTCATTAGGATTCAACAGTGCACCCCAGATCCTTGAATAGAACAGACCTATGAGCCAAGCTCCGTTTGTTCAAACAAGGCTGGGGGACGGGCACTTCATGGACAGCTCTCAGAAGGCTTACAACGTGTGGACTAATATGATTGTATCTACAGGATCATATCTTCAGGAATACAGAATACAGAAGAATACACCAATAAACCATTAATGAGTCTGATACTCAGGTTTATGACAGATCAGATGGATAACATGGAAGGGACAGATACAATGGATGAAATGAATAGGTTAGAAGCAGAGCAGTGTGGTTCTACCTCAGTACAACTAGTTCAACTACCCACACACTCTAATATTCCAGATGTTTCTATGGTTAGAAAAACTGGAGCTGTAGAACAGATGATAGAAACAGAGCAGTGTGGTTCTACCTCAGTACAACTAGTTCAACTACCCACACACTCTAATACTCCAGATGTTTCTATGGTTAGAAACACTGGAGCTGTAGAACAGACAAAAGAATCAGAGAGATGTAGTTCCACCTCTATACAGCTGGTTTAACTACCTACACAATCTAATATTCCAGGTGTTTCTATGATTAGAAACACTGGAGACTCAGAAGATCACTAAAGCTATAGAACAGACAAGGGAATCAGAGAGATGTAGTTCCACCTCTATACAGCTGGTTCAACTACCTATACTATCTAATATTCCAGGTGTTTCTATGATTAGAAACACTGGAGACTCAGAAGATCACTAAAGCTATAAAACAGACAAGAGAATCAGAGAGATGTAGTCCCACCTCTATACAGCTGGTTCAACTACCTACACACTCTAATATCCCAGGTGTTCCTATGGTTAGAAACACTGGAGACTCTGAGGATTGCTGGAACTATACAATGGATAATAGAATCAGAGCAATGTAGTTCCACCTCTATACAGCTGGTTCAACTCCCTAAACTCTCTAATATTTCAGGTGTTTCTATGGTTAGAAACACTGTGGACTCAGAAGATAATACAGGCCAATGAATCCAGGTGAAAGGAGATCATGAGGATCTATCAAGTAGATGGAAGATCAACAGAGATGCGGAGCATCCTACAGATCATGTGGATACTGCAGTTATTGCAGATATGAAGGATACTGCAGATATTGTAGATACTGCAGATATTGTGGACACTGCAGATATGGAGGATACTGCAGATATGGAGAATACTGCAGATACTGTGGATACTGCAGATATTAGGAATGCTGCAGATACTGTGGATACTGCGGATATTGAGGATACTGCAAGATATTGTGGACACTGCAGAGATGGAGGATACTGCAGATACTGTGGAAGTTGCAGATACTGTGGAAACTAGAGATCCAGAGCAGATTGATAGAGAGCTAGGATGGATCATAAAGATCACCAGCTATATGAACCATGTGAGAACTGCAAGTATGAGATCATAGATCTACAGCAGATTGACAGAGAACTAGGATGATCATAAATCACCAGTTACAAGTATACAAGGAGAAGATCATAGGTCTGTAGCAGATTGATAGATAGCTAGGATTGATCAGGAGATCACCAGTTATATTATCTATAGAAGGATTAGCTGAGACCACATCTAGCCCAGCAGAGAACAGAGGCTCAGATGAACTACTGAAGGACTCTTCCTACATAAGGGTCAGTGGGGACTTGCCTAACCACTGAGGCACTCTTCATATATAAGAGTCAGTGAAGACTTGATAACCCGGTTTTAGTAATGGTTCAATACTAATAACGGAACGGGGGGATGGAAACGTTCTTTGACTAAGAACGGAACGAGAGGGATGGAACCGTTCTTTAAATAAGAATGCCAAGAACGGAACGGAACGGGAAGACCGTTCTTCTACTCAGAACAGAACGTAACGGAACGATACAAAAAAAGAGGAACGAGAACGGAAAGATTTAGCTGAAGGCTCTCGTTCTAGAACGGAACGGAACGATTTCAAAAAAGGCGAAACGTGCCCAGCCCTAAGCTGAAGGGCCCAACGTTGCCAGTAAAAAAAAAAATTGGAAAAATATTGGAAAAGAATTTAAATACCTGCAACGTGTAATTACTCTATTCATCAATTTTTCAAGTTACAGGAATTAACTAATTAGGGCTGAGTGCTTTCCTGGTTCCTGGTTTCGATGGTTCTTTCCTGAGAACGAACGGAACGATCAAGAACGATCCCATCGTTCCGAAAAAAACGAATGCTTAGAACTTGTTCTTAAAAATTTTGGAACGATAAGTAAAAGAACGGAACGGAACGGAGCGGGAATTGCTTGAAAAGAACAGTTAAAATTGTTAACACGTTCTTATTTTCAAGAACGCCTTCTAAGTTGGGAACGCATTTTAAATCAGGATGAGGAATGTGTTTCCAGTTCAGATTTTCTCTGTATGTAGTGACCGAAATTGAAAGATAGAATTATTGCAAATGACATTAGACACAATTTTTATATAGGAAAGTAAGGAGGGGGGGGGTAAAAGGGAAAAAATACGGTTATAAAAGGGTAAGAATATAATTATGCGTAAGTATTGCGTAAGTATGTGTTGCTAGGTAAAAGTACAAGCGTAAGTAAGGTGATACATTGGTTTTGCCGGCAGGGGGGGGGGGAAAGGAATGGCGAGGATTTAATGCATTACATTCTTGAGGAATGGGAGCTGAAAAGGGAAAAAGGAGAATGGGGGGGGGAGAGAATTTAGGTTGAAAGAAAGTGTTTTCTATAATTTATTTCTATTTCTTTTTGATATTATTGAAATATTGATTATGAAAATTAAATATTTTTCAAAAATCTACAAATTTTACACCCCCTTTTTTAAGGTAACCCGGTTTTAGTAATCTTTCTATACTAAGAACGGAACGGGGGGATGGAAATGTTCTTTGATTAAGAACGGAACAAGAGGGATGGAACCGTTCTTTAAATAAGAAAGCCAAGAACAGAACGGAACGGGATGGAATGGAACGTAACGGAAGGATACAAAAAAAAGGAACGAGAATGGAACGATTTAGCTGAAGGCCCTTGTTCTAAACGGAACGGAACGATTTCAAAAAAGTCGGATCGTCCCCAGCCCTATACTGATTTCTCCGATTTCTACTTTTTCACCGTGTATCCGTATGATCTAAACATTTATTAAAACCAAGTTAAAAAAACTTCAGTCAAGTTATTGGATTAGCATTGTCTTATTAATTTTATTGCTAAAATCCATTGGATCCACAACATTTTGGCTTCCTGGATCCAGAGCCGCAAAAATATGTGGATCCAAGGGCAGAATATCAACCAAAACTGCAAAAATTATTAAACTTGTTCTTATCTCTGAATGGTTTATCAAGTTGTAGCATAAAAATAAGTGGAAAAAGTATAAAATTCTTCTTTTGTTAAAAAAATCAGTAAATCTAGAAATTAATGTTCATGACCTGGATCCTATGGATCCGCCACATTTTGGCTTCCTGGATTCGGATCCATTTTTTTCCAGTAGGGATCCAGAATCTGGATCCGGATCCGCTTCAAAATTAAATGGATCCTAAGAACTGCTAAAATTTTGAAGAAAATGCTTGACTGCAGATAATTAAACTTTGGTGCAACAAGGTCCAATAATGCTATCACAATTTACACCCCTGAAATCATTATACCGAGCTCTTGATTTAAAATTCTAATTAAATTTTAAAAAAATAAAATACCGCAATTTACAAATATTAAACAAATGGAATGCCGTTTTATATTCTATTTTTGTTTCTTTTCTATCTCAATTTTGAACCGAGTTGTTGCATTTTTCCCCGACGAATTCAACTAATTATCTTAAGAAACTCGGGAAAAATTCGACTTTTTTAAATATTTATGTTCTATGACACACAAAATGATCTGGCTTTAAAAGTTTGCACAAAATAAAGGGTGTCCCACGAAACATGACAATTAATGTATGATTGTGAATGTCTTCTTCCATATAATTGTTAAGTTGTGTGATACCATAAAACATATTATAAAACATTACGAGGCATTTATACTAGAGGAAAGTTGATTTCAAAACAATTAAAATATATTTTGGATTGACAGATATTTTAATTTAAAAAGGCTCCATCAACAAATATGAAATCGAAATACACTGGGTATTTACAGTACATTTATAACGTACAACAATACTCAAAATTTGAAAGCATGGTTTCTTCACTTGCAGCATGGCAGCTTGACAAACAAGATTTCTTATCAGAGAAAAAGTTTTTAATGTGAATCTGTTTAAAACTTTAACTAATTTTCCGAATAGAGTTGAAAGAGTGAGGAGAAATTTTGCCAGGGAATTCCCTGGTCAAAAAGTTCCCAGTGAAAGATCAATATTCCGGCTTGTGGATAAATTTGAAACTAAATATACAGTTGAAAACCTTCACAAGGGTAACAGTGGACCAAGGAGGACAGCAAGGACGGATGCGGTGGTGAGGCAGGTGGAGAATGTGGTGACCAGGGACTGTAGGGTTGAGTATGATAGACCACCAAACACCAGTAGGAGAAACGAACTCAACCTCTCCAAGTCGACCTGGAACAGAATTTTAAGAAATGACCTGAATTTTACTTGTTACAGGTAAAACTTGTATGTCAAAATAAAATACTATTTATTAATTAGCTTTGTTAACCCTAAAAAGACTGGGTCTGAATCTATGTAAAACCTGAAGGGGGGAGGGGGTGGGGTAGTGTCCAGAAAATGTTGGAAAACATAAAAAAAAAATAGTATTATAGCTATCTACATTTTTCTAGAGCTTGATCAGAAATAGTTTTATTCTAGTGTTTTCAAACAAGTTCTTAAGAACAAGTGTCATAATAAACAAAGTAGTTAAAGGGTATCCTTAAAAACTTTGTCTGATCAAATATGAATTAGATATCAATGTTTATAATATCAGCTGTTTGGGTTGAAGTTTGTGGAAGGAATCCTCAATTCTGTAGGGTACCAAGACCATATTAAGAATGTCTGTATCCCACAGCTGAAAGGGTTGAATAATGGCACTCTTGATGGCATCACCTTCCAACAAGATGGAGCCAATATTCATCGGCAGCCAGCATTCCTTGATTGGCTTGACCAGACCTTTCAGGGTCGAGTTTTAGCCCTAGGGGCTGAGCAGCTTGGCCGGTCAGGTCATTCCTGGGCACCGCGTTCGCCTGATTTGTCGGTTCCTGATTTTGCAATCTGGCCTCTGATGAAAAGGCAGGTTTACCAGCATCCTCGACCCACCAACATCAACGAGCTGAAAGCCAAGATTACAAGAGTCGTTTATGATCTCAATTCCCAGCCTGAACTTATCCAGAA
Organism: Eurytemora carolleeae; assembly: GCF_000591075.1. NCBI lineage: Eukaryota > Metazoa > Arthropoda > Copepoda > Calanoida > Temoridae > Eurytemora > Eurytemora carolleeae. Next base: position 65,610 of record NW_019397273.1, read on the forward strand.
GTGTCACATTGGTGTGAAAAGCCATGCTCGTCTCTGCTTCCATAATCATGGCGGACATTTTGAATTCATGAAATAAATATTTCTCTAAATCGTCTCAATTATTTTCTAAAAAAAACATTAATTTTTTCGATAGTTGAAATACAACTCTACATTATATAACCTAATTAGATACATTGCAAGTATACATATTTTGCAATAGTTACAGAAACAATTACTTAGTAAACAAGAGATATTTTTCTTAAAGATTAACCATAGCAAAATTGTATTCCATTTGGAACTTATTCTCATGTAATGTAATGGCCTATTGATTAACATGGCAACGTATAAAACTATTTTTTAGTTGTAGAGAATCCTAAATTTAAGGAAATAGAAAATATAAATTCTGTACAGTCGTCTCTTAAGTAGCATTTTTTGTGGGTTACCCTGTATATAATGTGAAAAAAGTCGCTAAGTTTAACAAGGGAAAATAAAGTTTATCAATTTGGCTATTATTGGTACTAGGTTGAATATTCGAATTCTCATCAATTTATCGAATTGGAAAATATTGAAAATTGACCCGAGTTAAGCCAAAAACACATTTCTTGACTACTTGAAAGTCATGAAAAGAAAAAAAAACGATTATTGACCATAATTTGCTCGATTTTCAATATTTTTAAATTTTATATATTGACCTGAACTCCAATATTTGGTTGGTACCCATGTTATATTTGCGTTTGTTAAATAATATAAAAAAATTGTAGACAAGTTGAAATTACTCGGTACTTTCAGGGTGTTTTAAAAATTTAAAAAATTATTACACAAGTTTTTTAAAAACTGACGACAAAATATCAAGAGTCCCTTTATCTAAAATAAAATTTTTTTGGGTAATTTCTGCCTTTAATATTGCTACCATACTGCCATACTGTTGTAGAATCAGACATGTATCCTCTACTTAATGGAGGGTCACTTGAAATTGGGTCGACAGTTTCTTAAATCTGTCAGGATCAACAGACCCGGAAAAAATGACATCTACTCACGTTTCATACTAATCAAAATAATGCTACAAAATGTTAATTCTGTTTTTATTCTTTATTGTAAATTTTGTTCGGAATGAAAATGAGGTTTGGGAGAATTAATTTGGCTGTGGAAGAAGATCGGAGAACTCTGCTGGGAAGGGGTAGCGCGTCTGACCCTCCTCTACCAACCCCTGTCTCCTCAGATTTGTAATTTGACGTTTTATCTTAAAGAGCCAGGGGCAGTCTACATATTTGTTCCAGTCTACAGCGACCTCACACTCTCAATAATTGTAAGGGTTAGGATGAGCTGGGGATTAACCTATTTAGAATGAAAAAGAATTTATTTCAAATTATTTTTAAGTTTTCAAAATCAAGGAGACCAAATTTTAAAAAGTTTTTCCACTTTAGAAAACAGTGGTCTATATTTTCCATTATCACCCTCCCACCTTCGTACAAAAACAAAAACGTTTATTATCCCAAAAAAAATTGATTTAAAAAAATAAAAATTTCACTACGCAAATCTATTACAGAAAACTTTGGAATGGGATGACGATTTGTAGACTCAAGGTTTAAATAATACCTATATGCACACCCAGGTTTTTTCCCGCATTGTGCTTCTTGGCGCCAGCAGGAATTTGAATGCTTGGTTTTTTTCTCCCAAACTCCATCATCATTCTCAACACCTGCTCCCTCTCTTTAGCAATGTGCCCAACCTGAAAAAATTATATTTCAAATTTTAAATAACTTAAAACTAGAGCTGGGCATTGTATTAATCAAAGTGCTTTTCTTGAGAATAATAACAAACAATGAACAATTGAATTATACGGCATGGTAAGCGAAAATATCAATATGATGAAGACGGCTTTTGTATTTAAGTTTTAATTGTTTACAAGCTTTTTTTGAATTACAAGTTTACAAGTAATTAAAGAGAAGCTTTTTAATTTGACAGCTTCTCTTTGCTTCCATGTTTTTGTTTATTCATGCTGTTTAAAAGCATGATATAAATCAAAATTCAATTCGAAAGTCGTCTTCATTATATTGATATTATCGCCTACCATTGTACAGGGTGTCCCACGAAACATGACAATAGCAAGACGACTTGAAAGTCGTCTTTGATATATGAATTTATTTGTGACATTTAGTCTTCTATCTACTTTAACATGTATGATTCTTGAAACAATTATCACATAATTCTCCTAGCCCTGGCATTTCCAAAAAGTGGTCTGCGTTTTTTGTGCTTTGAATATTACCGGAGATATAAAGAGTTTGGTTCAGATTTCAATTTTGTTAAATAAAAGCAAAATTGTCGAAATCTGAACGAAATTCTTCATATCTCGGGCAATATTGAAAGCACAAAAAAGGCAGACCACATTTTGGAAATGGCAGGACTAGGGGAATTTTGTGATTATTATCTCTAGAAATTTACTTCTAAAATTAGGTTGACAAATAAACATAGCAAATTATATCAAAAATCAAGACGACATTCGAGTCCTCTTGCATACTGTCATGTTTCGTGGGACACCCTGTACCTAAATAACAGTTAAAATATCAACAAAATTTATAAAAAAAACTCTAAGATTTATCAATCTTTATGCATATAGATTAGAAGCTTTAACATAATTTCAAGTGACCCTCAGCCTATATTATAGGGTGGCATGTCTAATTCTCAACGGTATCCTTAAAAGTGTCTTGATTTAATTAGATATCTGTTTTTGTTACTTTGGCATTTCTTATTAAAGTAAAAATGGAAAACTATCCGAATTAAACACTAATCAAGTGAGAAAAAAATTCACTATCATTTCTCTTTAAATGGAGGGTCACTTAAAATAACAATAACAGTCCCTTTTAGGAATTTAAAAAATTGTGTACAAAAATAGTTTACTAGGACAGACCCGAAAGGGGGGTGCGGGGGGATCTCACGACGTGACGGCACGGACAAGACGGACAAACACTTTTAAATGTCACAACATGTGTGAATGAGGTGAAAGCGTAAGTAAGACGGTCTGCAACCTGGTCCCGGTGTTCTGTCAACTGTGTTAAGTTCTAAGAAGTTCTACGCAGTATTTAATTATAAAAAAGAAATATTCTCAAGGTGTTTGAAATTAAGTTCTATATTCTACTATGTATTAACAATACAATGACCAGACAAATTGAGAATGCCCCGTAATTTTTTTATTATTCTCTCTGGGTATCGCTCAACTTAACAAATTAATAAAGAAGACATTCACAATCATACATCAACTGTCATGTTTCGTGGGACACCCTGTAGAATGCCCTTTTTAGATTCATTTTGGTTTCTTTTATATCGTAATTTTGAACCAAGATGTTGCGTTTTTTTCCCCGACGATATTCAGCTGATTATTCTTTAGAACTCTAGAATATTACACCTTTATGGCCTATGACACACAAAATTATGGCTTTACAAGTTTGTTAAAAAATAGAATGCCGTTTTTAAATCCATTTTGTGTCTTTTCTTTCTTAATTTTGAACTGATTTGTTGCAGTTTTTGCCCGACAATATTCAGCTAAATATTCTAACTCGGGAATAAAATGTTCTTTTTTAGAATCGATATAACCAATTTTGATAAACATTAAACGAAGTGAAGGGGGCACTATTTTATACCTATAAGATTGCTAAGGAACTCTTCCACATCAAAAAAATACGAAGAATGTGATGCATAGCTTAGACCATAGTTTAGTGTTGCAATGTTGCAGTCCACATGAGGAGTCATTTTTAATCTGAAATTAAATAGTTTGAATTGACATGAAAGCAATTAGTGATGGGAAATATTCAAAGGATAAACAAAAATCTAAAAATCTTATGCCAAATTTTGACCCTCACAGAAAATTTACTCAAAACAAACAAAAAACGAATCATTTAAAAAACATTTTTAGTTTGTTTCTCCCTTATATTTTCTCTTAGGATAAATTGCAAATATTTCAATAAAAACAAACTCAAAAAAGTTGTTTACATCGAGTTTGAGAATGTTTTGCGGCATTTTCCACAAAAGAAAGGGCCCTAGATAAAGACGCTTTATTGTAGAACATCTTTTATGGAGCATTTTCATTTTTACACAAATCTAAAATTTAATTGGGAAAATTTGATATTTCATCTTTGCCCTAACGTCGCCATATTTTTAAAAAATGTATTTATTTTCAAGGATCAGACACTTAAAAAAAATAATATTGAAAGGACGAGGATTTCGATGTGGTTTGGACGAGAAAATGATGAGAATGTGGTTCGAACTAGAGATTGATGTGGTTGGCCTTCCTCCCCTCGGTGAGGTGGGGGCTGGGGGTGCAGTGTGCACCATGGTCTAAGGTAAGGTAATGCTCAACTATTCGCAATTTATCCCCTTACTGATCTGACCTATACTGCAATATCGGACCAACGACAGCTGTTTATTCATGTATTTTTTGAGGTTTAGGTTAGGTAAAGTCTGGGCCGAGCGCTGCAGCTAGAACAGGCTAGGGAGCCAAGCGCTGGGACCAGGACCTAGGCTATGGGCTGAATCCATGTGTTATTGTTACGTGAGCTGCAAGCATGGTTAGGTTTTACTAGGGGGCAGGGACTAGGACATACTAGGGGACAGGGCGCTGTGGCCACATGACAAATTTTAACCATATATGTTATAAATGAGATCCATGTAAAATCGTTCTCTAGAACAGTTCCATGTCGAATGTTTAAGCGGTTGCATTATATACATGACACAAACAAATAGGTAATTTCCTAGAGAACGATTTTCGGACCACCCCCCCACCCCTATCAATTTTGTACAAGGATCTCATGTAATACATGGATAAAATTTGTCAATTGGCCACAGCGTCCTGCACCCTAGCCTGTCCTAGCCCCTGCTCTCGGCCCAGAAGCTGTCTTAACCGAGCTTAACCCTAAACAATACAAAAAAAAAGTAATGATAATTTGGATCAAAATTAGTGGTCATGTACAAAATTGATTATCAATGGATGGTTGATGAGTAATTTGGTGGACAACAAACTGAACAAAAACATTTTTTTTAATAGCCAGTGATTTAGGTGACCCACCCCCTACCCCCAGATCGGTAAGGATTCTTACTCAACAACACAAAACACATATAAACTCGAAGACAAATTTAAGAGTTTAGCACGATTGAATACAATTTATAGAAAACTTAAGAGAAATGCCGAATTGGTAAAAGTTAACAGCTGGAAACATTTCCGTTTCTTGTAAATTGCGCCTTAGTACATTGAGTACAATAGGCCACGTTTTATTACAGTGACAAATCACGGAACTTTTGTCGTCTTTGATTTATATTCTGAAATTCTTCTTTATTAATTAAGAATTTTGATATATCTTTTGCTTGTCGAGATATACAAACTTTCTTTATTTCATTTCACATCAGAATATAATTTTGGAATATTAAAAAAAATTACTTATCAATGTCAAAATAATTGAATTTTTTTATTAACAATGAAGAAATATTTTTTTACAATAATTATGCAATTTTTCAACTTATATTTGTTGAAAAAAACATATCTTTTACAAAAAATTTTGAATTTTGACTTTTTGAATATTATATTAAAAAAAATTAAATTAAGAAACAAATTTTAAAAAATAATGCTGATGTATATTTACAGTGTGGTAGGCGATAATATCAATATAATGGAGAAGACTTTTTAATTCAAGTTTTATAGTTAACAAGCTTTTTTTCTGAATTTCAAGGTTACATGTGATTAAAGAGAAGTCGTTTAAAAGCTTCTCTTTGTTTCCTTTTATTTGCGTAGTCATGTTGTTATAAAGCTCGATATAAATTAAAATTTAAACCATTGTCTTGGTATTATCGCACCAATGTATTATTTCACAAGTATTCATGTATTATTTCACTATTCATCCATGCAAGGACTTGATGATTGTTGATAACTTGTTTTACCAACAAAACGTCATTTTAATTTTCTTTATATGTCAGTGGTGCAGATCGGCCAGTTCTCTTGAAAATTGTTGAGCGATTTAAAATTCGGTGATGTTGAGGGACCAAACCTCTGTAAAGTAGAAAAGTAGATGTTAGTTCCACATTTATTGAAAATATATTTCGGTCTGGGTTGACCCTCGTCAGTTCATGAGATTGTTCACAATTGTTGAGCGTGTATAACAGCAGTGTTCACTGATGAAGTGAAAGTTAAACTAAACTACCGTCTACCTGGCACCTGCTATTGCTGTGCGGGTGCAGCCGCGCTTGGCAGGGATTCTTAGTAGAGCCGGCCGGGGCAAGTAACTTCTTAACTGTCTCTCTCTCTATCTATCTCTCAATTTCTATCATAAAATTTTTAGTTTTCTGATCAGGATACAATTTTTTATTATTAAAAAAAATTACAAATCAATGTCAAAAGAATTTAATTTTTAATCAACAATGAAGGAATATGTTTTTACAATATTTTTGTAATTTTAAAATATTTCATTTGTTTCAGAAACCAATTTTTTTTTTAAAAACCTGTTATTTTAAAAGTATATTTTTGGTTTTCAAATAAACATTATTTTTTAATATTATATTCAAAAAAAGTGTTTTCAATTTTTTTTTATATTTTATTGGTCGTGTAAATTTACAGTGAACTATATCTTTTAAAAATGAGAAAAATTTTAATTCATCTAATAAAAGGAGCTACATAAGACCGACATTTAGCTCTTTAATAATCACAAGGAGGAGGCTTTCATTAAAGTTTTGATTTTTTTAAATAACCCGGACGAAAAATCTAATTACTTCTTCTATGAACAATTATATTCTTTGTATTTTTGTAAAATGAAATTATTACAAGAAATAAATTACCCTTTGTCCATTTCTGAAAAGATTAAGAAAACGCTGACACAGAGAGTTTCATTGTTTGCCAGTAAAAATGTTTAACAATAAATCTTGAGAAATCTTCAGCACAATTCTTGTTTTTACCAGATATACTCTTAACCAAGGGTTGTTTTCAGTTAGGTAAGTTTTCAAAGAAAATCATTAAAACATTGTTTTTTGGGGGGTTTTGCAGTTTTAATGCCTTTATATTATCATATATTATTCAATTTGTGTTATTATTATGAATTATGCTTAGTTGAGTATATGAAAAATAGAGTTAGTAAAGAAAAATCAAAGACAAAAACTTGTAAAACTCGATCCAGTCTTACAAATTGATGCAAAGTAAATATTTATGTGGGATGGGTAAGATTTTAAAAAGTTTTGTTTTGAAAATTTTCTATTGCTTACAAAATGGTAAACCAATCATTTTGCAATTTTTAAATCAAAAAAACGATTTTTAATATCATTCCGTTTTATCTTTTATAAAAATGTAAAAAAGTTTTACCTAAAACCAAGGTTATAAGGCAAGGGAAGGCTGTAGCGAAATCTCTGCGTACATATTGAAACCAGTTCTCTCTGGGCAGTGTTTGGTAAACAAGACTAGATGCATAAGTGGTACGTACTCTAGTATCCGAGGAGGATTAAAGAATTAAATTTTTTAAATTTTGATAATTCACATAATTAGTTTCCTATGATCAGAATATTTCATTGATTTTTTATGAGAAAGATGGTTCCCATGTCAGGCTTGACATTCATCTTGTGTTTACTTTTCCGCCCAGAGACAGTACACTGCAGTACAAAAAATATTTACACCTCTGAAATAACTATCTTTACATTATAATTCTTTACCTAAAACAATATATGGAAATAACCCGAGCTTTTGTGTTCTGTATTACAAGTTCAAATATTGATCTCAATCTATGCAGATCTACAAATTAATTTAATTTCTCTTCGATATCTCGTTCTGTTCATACAATGCAGGGTTAACTTTACTTGAGGGATCAAGTTAAAAGTGCCCAAATTAGATTTCTAGATAAACAATATCAACAAAAAAAGTTCCGCCCTCAGAATTAGAAATATCAAAGAACAAACAAATGGTTTAAAAATAATTCGCGAAATTTACTGAAAAACCTGTTCTCTCAAAGATTAGTTGACAAAACTTATTTATCATTCTGTGATTGTAAAGATACAAATGGTTTTGATCATGTGTTTAGAAATTATGATATTATGTACGTACCTTCAACATGTTTGTGATTGTTTTTGTGAATATCTCTGTACATAATAGCTAATATGTAATTTAAACATTTTTCTGTAATAAAGGAATGCTTAGAAGTTGAACTTCAGAATTTCTCTTAAATTTTATTATCATTTTACAGTGGCTGAACTCACTTATGAGAAGGGAAGAAAGACATTTCCAACTTTTATTTACAGAAATTATATTGCCTGTACCTGTCCCTGTACCTGTATCTGCACCTGCACCTGCACCTGCACCTGCACCTGCACCTGTACCTGCACCTGTACCTATACCTGTACATGTACCTTTACCAGCACCTGTACCTGTACCTGTACCTGTACCTGTACCTGTACCTGTATCTATACCAGCACCTGTACATGTACCTGTACCTGTACCTGCACATGTACCTGTACCTGTACCTGTACCTGTACCTGTACCTGTACCTGTACCTGTACCTGTACCTGTACCTGTACCTGTACCTGTACCTGTACCTGTACCTGTACCTGTACCTGTACCCTGCACCTGCACCTGCACCTGCACCTGCACCTGCACCTGCACCTGCACCTGCACCTGCACCTGCACCTGCACCTGCACCTGCACCAGCACCTGCACCTGTACCTTTACCCTATCAAAGGGCTGTTAAAACTTTGTTTTATCACATCTGAAAACTTTAGAATGGTGGATATCGAGATCATTACTAGATCCTCTCTTTTAGCTACTCTCCAGACTAATTTTTTTTTAAAATTTGTTTCATAAACCTTCCCTGGGGTCACATGAAGTCCCCCACACAATTTGGGCCCGATCGATTCAACTGCTTTGACGTTTATTGGATACAAAAAGACAAGCAAAATATTTATAAGTAGAGTGGGTATTGTAAATGTGAGTTATAGTAAAAGCACTATTAAATCTGTTTATTGTTAAGTTTGGAATAACAAGCAGTATTTTGAAATAAATGAAATCACGTGGATAATCTGAGCTATATGGGAATCTATAATCCCATATCCACTTTTTTATTCAAACCCTATCACGGGGGGGGGGGTATTTTACACCCCTCCCCCCCCCCGTGGTTTATTTTGAACAACTTAAAAATGGCTTACATTAGAATGTTAAAACTTTTCAGCTTTTTCAACATCACAGTTGTGAACAATTTTTACAAAAAAAAACTTTTTGTTGATGCATAGGGTAGGATGGAGAATGGTCGGGTCGGTGTTTAAAAAAATCAGAAATGGTTATAAACGTTTTTATTAATTTAGCTCCTGAAAAACTTTGAAAAGGCCCTGAAAAATGAATTCAATAACATATGTCATATGTTAATATTTATTAAAAGTAAAAATATTTTCGATATAGTTTTGAACTTTTTAATAATCCTCCCTTTCACTCTAACCATTAAAGTTAGAGGTCTAATTTTTTTAATGAGCAGGCCTTGAAAAAATGGACTAGGGACTTGTATCACACTCCCCTATCTCAACTCTAAGGGCAAAATCATATCAAAATCTATATTAGACAGAAATAGCCCAATCAGGATAGGGTTAAAGATATTTGGATATCAATACTTTCTCTGCTCTCTTATTATTTAAACGCTAAATTCCTTGGCTACTCAAATTATCCAATTACCGAATTATTGAGTAATAACAAAAACCTAATAATCAAGAAGTTCTCTCCATGTGCAATATGAAGGCTGTAATATCCAAAATCATATTTTTACAACACTATTAAACCCTAATGTTATTGAATAATAACAGAATTTCTTCATTAAATAGTTTTCATGGTACACTTGTTTAAACTCTGATTTCATTCAAATCCTTAACTTCAAGAGGTAAACTACTCTTCTTGTTCTCTTCTTCATCTCTACTATTGGATATACTCTATCCCTGCAGTGCTGCCCGGCACAGGTGAGATTTAGCCTAATAGCGATCATTATTTACCAATTTTTACTTTTTAAATATTGATTATTTAACCCTTATTTATAACCATGTAATCTTAGGATTTACAAGAATACCATCACATATTTACAACATTTGAAGACCTTCTATAACCAGTTTAAATAACAAATCTTACAGTTATATTTTCTCAAGGGCAGCTGTAGTACATCAGAATTTCCGAGCCGGGTCAACCATTCCCGTCCAAGTTTGTACTGTACCTAGCTCTATGGACAGGACTAGCCGGTGCAACAAGGTTGACGCGGTCAGACTTTATGCTTCATATAGGTTACTTTTACTAAAGGGGCAGATTTGCGTGGTCTGTCCAAAACGAATTGGTTTGGTTTTACGGAGAGGGTGGTTTGTGACTAAAAATTTGGGCCTGATCAGCACACAACCTTTGGACGTATATTTAATTTTAAAAAGTGTTCATGAAAATCTTAAATATGGATAGGCCATGATGTCACAGGATTAAGTGTTCATCAAAGATATTTCCTCAATACATGTTGTAATTCGAGTAAGATTTAAAGGGAGTGACAGGCAATGTATGGTAGCTGAACTGAGAATGTAGTACTATCAGAGAAATGTTTTAATTAAGTATAATTACTAAGTTTGAGCGCAAAGTCGATGTTAAAAATCATCCATTTGGGTGGTTAAGTTTTGAGAGTCGATTTTTGTAAACAATGAAACATTACAGGAACCAATACATTTTTATTTTCTTAAACTGTTCCTAAAGAACTAATAAGTTAACTGTAGAATTTTTACTACATTTTTCGTCGTCGTTATTGAATATTTTTTTAAAACCGACTCTCAAAATCATCCCTCAAAAAATTAACAATCTGTGAGGATTTTAAAGATTGAAATTGCGCACTTGCTGACAACTATTCACAATAAAACGTCTCAAATGATACCTGAAAAGTTTCTCCCCAATACTACATTCTTAGTTCAACTACCATAAATTGCCAGTAAATCCATTTAAACTCCCTCAGTTTACATTCCTATTTATTATAATATATCAACTGAAATAACCGGCGTTGCCCATGGCATTAAAAAAAAATATTTAATTTTGAGAAGATTTAAAAATCGAAAATGAGCAAAGAGCATTATATTGTTTGAAATTGATGGAAAACTATAATTTTCAGGAAGTAGCTGATGATGATGGTGATGTAAGATGTGGAACCTACTTGTTACATAAAATGTATCGAATACTATATATAGGAAGTAGCTGATGATGATGGTGATGTAAGATGTGGAACCTATTTGTTACATGAAATGTATCGAATACTTTATATAGGAAGTAGCTGATGATGATGGTGATGTAAGATGTGGAACCTACTTGTTGCATGAAATGTATTGAATACTATATATAGGAAGTAGCTGATGATGATGGTGATGTAAGATGTGGAACCTACTTGATACATGAAATGTATTGAATACTATATATAAAAAGTAGCTGGAGATGATGGTGATGTAAGATGTGGTACCTACTTGTTGCATGAAATGTATTGAATACTATATATAGGAAATAACTGGAGATGATGGTGATGTAAGATGTGGAACCTACTTGTTACGTGAAATGTATTGAATACTATATATAGAAAGTAGCTGATGATGATGGTGATGTAAGGTGTGGAACCTACTTGTTACATGAAATGTACTGAATACTATATATAGGAAGTAGCTGGAGATGATGGTGATGTAAGATGTGGAACCTACTTGTTGCATGAAATGTATTAAATACTATATATAGAAGTAGCTGGAGATGATGGTGATGTAAGGTGTGGAACCTAATTGTTACATGAAATGTATTGAATACTATATATAGAAAGTAGCTGGAGATGATGGTGATGTAAGATGTGGAACCTATTTGTTGCATGAAATGTATTAAATACTATATATAGAAGTAGCTGGAGATGATGGTGATGTAAGATGTGGAACCTACTTGTTGCATGAAATGTATTGAATACTATATATATAGGAAGTAGCTGGAGATGATGGTGATGTAAGATGTGGTACCTACTTGTTGCATAAAATATATTGAATACTATATATAGGAAGTAGCTGGAGATTATGGTGATGTAAGATGTGGAACCTTTTTGTTGCATGAAATGTATTGATTACTATATATAGGAAGTAGCTGGAGATGATGGTGATGTAAGATGTGGTACCTCCTTGTTGCATAAAATATATTGAATACTTTATATAAGGAGTAGCTGGAGATGATGGTGATGTAAGATGTGGTACCTACATTGTTGCATGAAATATATTGAATACTATATATAGGAAGTAGCTGGAGATGATGGTGATGTAAGATGTGGAGCCTACTTGTTGCATGGAATGTATTGAACACTTGTTAACGGATAACAGCAAACACACCAGACAAATTGAACAATAGGCCCATTGGAACACTAGTGGGGGAGATATATTTTCCCCAACAAATCTTTCCAGGTTGCGGCCGCAAACACACAACAGAATAACCCCTGTCTCAAAAAAATCGATAAGAAAAAGCTTTCACATCATCCAGACAGAACAAACACTAGGCCGAGAGAATATCAGAAATATATGACGACGACATTTAAACATTGATTTTCTTTATTATTCCTGCGAGGTGGGATAAGCATTACAGTTAAACTATGCGAGGTGGGGAAACCATTTTTATTAAGAGCCAGTTAAAAAAAAAAAAATAATTGATTTAGAGAATATAAATAAATAACAAATATTTTAGAACAAAATTTAGTTATAGTTAATAAATTATAACCATTTAAATTCTTAACTCCCTTACATTTTTGAACTGAAGAGTTCCTATATTCAATAATATGAAAACAAAAAAGGCCAAATATACACATTAAGTAGTTTTTGTTGTACTGAAAATTTTTAATATCACAATTTCATTGCCAATCATCATGGAAACATTACATAAATTATAGATTTTATTGATTCTAATAAATAAAAAACAATAATTTTATCTTACTGTTTGTATCCAATAACTGTCATTACGGTTGAACCGATTGGACCCAACTTTTGTGTGGGACCTCACATGGCCCTAGGGAAGGTTTATGAATGAACAAAATTTAAAAAAATGCCTCCATCAAAATTCGATTTTCATTAAATGTTTTAAAATTTTGAAAAACCACGAAATTTTTTGTTTAAATCCGCAAACTTTTTTTGTTTTGTTTTACAATGTACACAAAGAGAACATGTTCACAATTAAAATAGAAGATGGGCGCGAAGCGTCCTAAAAGCCTATTATCTTTAATAGTGGCAAAGAAAAACAAGAAACGAATTACATGTTAAATGTACATAGTACAACTATACTGATGGTAATAGTAAACAAAACAGAATTTTGTAAACATTTACGTTATAAAATGACACAAATTTGTATTGCAAGGGGTACTAATGTATCTTAATTTACAAATATGTATCCTCTTGGCGTCAATGGACTTATAGAATGTCGTCTTCTAAATATATTCGAGCCTGGTGTTTGTCCAGTCAGGATTATGTGCTTTATTTCCTGAAAATAACATAAATTATAAATTGGTTACTTCTACAAATGTTTTAATAAATGTTTATAATAAAAAATTTTACGATGTATTAGTGGATGATAAAGGGGTTAACTATTGGTGAACAATACTAAAAGACGTTTTTAAACAAGGTTGGAGGCCGTGCTAGGAGGGGGAGGGGGGTTCAGTTGTGACAGTGGTGTGGGAGGTGATGATGTCCTCTGCAGTTTGATAACAGGTGGCGAGGACGGAGTGGTCGTAGGTGAGGAATTCCAGATTGGTTTCCAGTTGGTGAATGAATTGTTTGGACAGTGCCTTAAGAGCATATATTCGGTTCTCCTTGATTGCATTTTTAAAGGCATTAGAGAGGAGAAGGATGGGATGATTGGGTGGGGGTCGGAGGGGTTGGAGTGGTGTCATCGGTTCCCAGTTCCTCATCCAGGTTGTGGACATGGTTGGTGGGCGTGGGGCAGATTGTGCATCCTAACAATCTGCAGGGAGAGTTTCTTGTACATCTTTGAACTTCCTGATAAGGGGTTTCAGGAGGAAGGTCTTTGAGAGAATCCTCGTGGAGAGGAGTAGTTGGATTCATCTTTAGGTTGTCATGTAGATCCGTCAGGGTTAAATCAAAATGTTAACAGATAACAGCATACACACCAGACAAATTGAACAATAGGCCCATCAGAACACTAGTGGGGGAGATATATTTTCCCCAACAAATCTTTCCATGTTGCGGCCGCAAACACACAACAGAATAACCCCCATCTCAAGAAAATCGATAACAAAAAGCTTTATTTCCTGAAAATAACATGAATTATAAATTGGTTACTTATACAAATGTTGTTATAAAAGTTTATAATAAAAAATCTTACGATTTATTAGCAGATGATAAAGGGGTTAACTATTGTTGAACAGTACTATAAGACGTTTCTAAACTTCTGAAATAAATGACAGTTGATTATTAACAAAAGTCACTAATTCTTTATATGAAAATATTCTTTGTTTAACTTTTGAAATGGATTCACAATAAACAAGAGTGTTTAGACTCTGTTCCCGGAGAACAAAGAAAAGGGGGCCAAAATTATTTGGTTTGGTGTCTCTGAGAAGGGATTTAAGTTAAATCGACCTTACACGGAGAGATCTTATAGTTAATGGTTGACAACACTATATATAGGAAATAGCTGGAGATGATGGTGATGTAAGGTGTGGAACATACTTGTTTCATGGAATGTATTGAATACTATATATAAGAAGTAGCTGGAGATGATGGTGATGTAAGATGTGGAACCTACTTGTTGCATTAAATGTATTGAATACTATATATATAGGAAGTAGCTGATGATGATGGTGATGTAAGATTTGGAACCTACTTGTTGCATGAAATGTATTGAATACTATATACAGGAAGTATCTGGAGATGATGGTGATATAAGATGTGGAACCTACTTGTTACATGAAATGTATTGAATACTATATATAAGAAGTAGCTGGAGATGATGGTGATATAAAATGTGGAACCTACTTGTTGCATGAAATGTATTGCATACTATATATAGGAAGTATCTGGAGATGATGGTGATGTAAGATGTGGAACCTACTTGTTGCATGAAATGAATTGAATACTATATATAGGAAGTATCTGGAGTTGATGGTGATGTAAGATGTGGAACCTATTTGTTGCATGAAATGTATTGAATACTATATATAGGAAGTAGCTGATGATGATGGTGATGTAAGATGTGGAACCTACTTGTTACATGAAATGTATTGAATACTATATATAGGAAGTATCTGGAGTTGATGGTGATGTAAGATGTGGAACCTACTTGTTGCATGAAATGTACACTAATTACTACCAACAATGCAACTGCAGTTGAAGCTGGATGCCATGATGGATGTATCTACATCAAGATGAATGATCGCTCAGGTATAGAAATTGTTTGAAAGGAATTGAGTTTTTGTCACACACTCAAAAATTCTAATACCTTTAGCTTTGCAACCAGATGGTGTAAACCTTTGATATAAAAACTTCGAATTTTTAGCCATGTCCTAGAACATTGGGTTACTAAGATATAGGATTTAGTAAATCAGAGTTTACAATATCATTGCAATCCAATGTCGTAGATTTTAGATATATTTCAAACTATGAATTCAGTAATATCAAAATACCTCTTTTGTTCCAAAAAAAAAATGTTTTTCCAATATTGGCACCCAGAGAATAGTTATTGGATGGTTTGAAATTCTAATCTCAAAAATTGTTTAATTTAAATTGAATTTGATTGCACAAATCCCATAAATCATTATTACATTGCTATTAACATCTAAATTGCACTTCACATTTGAATTTAATCAAACATATATTACATTGTTTAGGGGCTTTGTATTGTTTTGGAAATGGAGATCTGACTTCTTTTTGCCGTAAGTTTTTATTTAAATATTTTACCAAATTATTGTGTACTTTATCACTCATGGTCACTTCAAAGTAAATTTTATTATAGAAGTGCTGTAAAGTAATCTTTTTGTAATGATATTAAACTGTATATTTTATCTCGCTGCCAGAAAGGTTATTGGTTCCTGGATTCTCTTTAAAACTCAAGAGTATTTCTAACAAATTTTTTCTTCAATTTAATTAATAATAAAATTGAATTTAACTTGAGCCTTGAACCTTCTTGATAAAGATAAAATTTTCTGTCCAAAAACTTTATAGCACCGCGAACCAAATAGTTATAAATAGTTAATTTGAAAAACCACAGAAAATTACAGTTTAAAACGTTGTTTATGATTTTTTTTATCGTGCCTAAAGTGCTTTGTACCGTGGATGGTGATATTGAGAATTTTTATCTTGAGAATTTAGTTTCCGAAGCTGAAGATCAAAATTTTAATATTTTTAATCCATTGGTCCGACTGTTTAATGTCTAATGTTCGGCCATAAGAAATAAAATTTATGTTTTTTCACAGATTAAGCATGCTAAATTATTGCGAATTAATTTATGTGGACCTTTGGCATTGCCTAAAGTGTCATTAAATAGACAAATAAAATAATATTATTTTCAATTCCTGATGCAAGCCCAAGATCGAGGTTTGGGGTAGATTACTAAAATTTTAGTCATCTGATTTTCACCATTGCAATTTTTAACAATTACATATAAATTTGAAAAAAAGGTTTTTAGCATTTTAAAAATTAATTTTAAAGTGGACGTTTTCAGATATTTAAGAGAAATTTAATTTGATTAAATTTGAATTTTTCATTCATTTTTGGAGCTCAAAAATCTAAATCTAATTGGAGATTATAACAGATATAAGATAAGATAAGATAAGATAAGAAAAGATAAGATAAGATAAGATAAGATAAGATCAGATAAGTAAAGATAAGATAAGATAAGATACGATAAAATAAAATAAGATAAGATAAGATAAGAAAGATAAGATAAGATAAGATAAGATAAGATAAGATCAGATAAGTAAAGATAAGATAAGATAAGATACGATAAAATAAAATAAGATAAGATAAGATAAGATAAGATAAGTTGACTTTCTGGTATTTGGCCACTATATACCTGTAACTACCAATGAGTTGACTATCTGATATTTGGCAACTATATACCTGTAACTACCAATGAGTTGACTATCTGATATTAGACCACTATATGCCAGTAACTACCAATGAGTTAACTATCTGATTTTTGATCACTATATACCTGTAACTACCAATGGGTTGACTATTTGGTATTTGACCACTATATACCTGTAACTACTGATAAGTTGATTATCTGGAATTTGGCCACTCTATACCTGTTACTACAATGAGTTAACTATCTGATATTTGACCACTATAAACTTGTAACTACCAAAGAGTTAACTGTCTGATATTTTACCACTATAAACCTGTAACTACCAATGAGTTGATTATCTGATATTTGGCCACTATATACCTGAAACTATCAATGACTTAACTATCTGATATTTGACCACTATATACCTGTAACTACCAATGAGTTGACTATCTGATATTTGGCCACTATATACCTGTAACTACCAATGAGTTGACTATCTGATATTTGACCACTAAAAAACCTGTAACTACCAATGAGTTGACTATCTGATATTTGACCACTATGTACCTGTAACTACCAATGAGTTGACTATCTGATATTTGGCCACTATATACCTGTTACTACAATGATTAAACAATCTGGTATTTGACCACTATATACCTGTAACTACCAAGGAGTTGACTATCTGATATTTGGCCACTATATACCTGTAACTACCAATGAGTTAACTATCTGATATTTGACTACTATATACCTTTAACTACAAATGAGTTAACTATCTGATATTTGACCACTATAAACCTGTAACTACCAATGAGTTAACTAACGGGGATTGAACCACTACATACCTGTAACTACCAATGAGTTGACTATCTGATATTAGACCACTATATACCTGTAACTACTAATGAGTTAACTAACGGGGATTGAACCACTATATACCTGTAACTACCAATGAGTTAACTAACGGGGATTGAACCACTATATACCTGTAACTACCAATGAGTTGACTATCTGATATTAGACCACTATATACCTGTAACTACTTATGAGTTGACTATCTGGTTTTTGACCACTATATGCCTGTAACTACCAATGAGTTAACAATCTGATATTTGGCCACTATATACCTGTAACTACCAATGAGTTAACTATCTGGTATTTGACCACTATATACCTGTAACTACCAATGAGTTAACAATCTGGTATTTGACCACTATATACCTGTAACTACCAATGAGTTGACTATCTGATATTTGGCCACTATATACCTGTAACTACCAATGAGTTAACTAACTGGGATTGGACCACCATATACTTGTAACTACTAGTGAGTTGACTATCTGGTATTTGACCACTATATGCCTGCAACTACCAATGAGTTAACAATCTGGTATTTGACCACTATAAACCTTTGACTACCAATGAGTTAATTATCTGGTATTTGGCCACTATATACCTGTAACTACCAATGAGTTGATTATCTGGTGTTTGTAAATTATAAGTATATTATGTTCTTGTATGTAGTTTCTGTTGTGGGCATAACATTCATTCAGTATAGGATAACAATAATCTGGGATTTGGAGAAAACAACAAGCTTTTTCTTTTACTTGTTTCATTTGAATAAAAGTACTTGATTTGTGCTTTAATACATTCTTGGTGAAAATTAGATAATCAAAAAAATCATAAATATGGCAAACTCAAAATTTGAATCCCTAAATCTTTGCAACCTTAATGTTTAAACCTTAGATATTTTAAATTTAGATTATCTGATCTAATAAAATTCATAGTTTGAAATTTAAAATTTCTGTGACATTGGTTTTCAAAGGAATGGCATATAAATATCTAAGTATGGATGCTTAAAATACATAGTTAGTATTAAAATTGTTTGTTAAAATTCAAACAATTCTTATTTTTGAGACAGTCTTTAGTAAATTAAATTTGTGATCTTTTGTTAAATTGTAAAACTTTTAATTTGTATTATTATTTTCTGGATAAAAGATCCTTCTCTGAACATTCAAAGTTGTTGCATTTTTTTGAATTTTTTGCACTTTGTCAGATAAAAGTGCAATTTCGTTTTAATGCACTATTTCTTTTCAGAAAAGTTTGTTTAAAATATTTTTGAAACTTATCATTTTCTAATACTGATCTTTCCAAGGTTAGTTTTTCAGGAATTTATACGTCAGGAGTTTGTTCTTACGAAGTTTATATTTCAAGAGTTGTACTTCTGTTGTTTATATTTCAGAATTTTTGTATTTCAGGAGTTTGTATTTCAGGAGTTTGTATTTAAGAAGTTCGTATTTAAGGTAGTGTGTAAATGAAACCCTCTGCATTCCTTTTACTCCTTGGTTTAGAAGATATATCTTATCTTTATTCTATTTATATAATTTGCTAGTGTTGTTTCAGTGTTCAAGGATAAGTATGTACTCTTTATACAAAATTAATCCTATGGGACAAAGCTAGAATATTTATTATCAAATGTGTTCTAGGCTACATAGTCAGCTAAACAAACTTCTAGATTAAATGACATTTCCACAAAATTTTGTTTTTATCATTCCACTGGGGCAAAGCTGGGCATTTTATGTCTAAAACTAAAAGCCCTATATTTTTTCTTTCAACAAACAAATAAAGAAAAATGTTTCCGAAATCAGAACAAACATTTGTGATTTTAAAGGACCTCCCATTGAAAGAGTAGCAGGTTGATTCGCGAAAGTACCCATAAAAGCTTCCTCTGATAAAGTATGAATTAATCATATGTTTATGTTGAGCATGGATCAATTTATTTTGAAGTTTCACTTAAAAAGTGACTTGTGCCTTCATTGCTTATGAATGCAACTTTCTTAGAAGTCGGGATTTCTTCATTTATCTTAAAGTTTGGGAAAGTGGCAAATTATGATATATAATATAAAAAGATGCAGTGTACATGTACTATATGTATATATATAATACAGTTGACTAGGCTGTTTTGAGGACTATTGGTTAATTCTTACCAGCAAGATAGGTCATTAAAAAACGGTGCTATTGAAATGCTTCACCACAGAAATGTTTCACCACGGAAATTTTATCTTAAAAAGCGGAAACCCTTCAAAAGTAGTTTTTTTGAGTTGTCTCCACAATTTCTGTGAGAAATACGGAAATCCCTCAAAACCCAGCTTTTGAAGGGTTTCCTATTTATTTAGATCCGTTTCCTAATATTTTTAACTGACAAATATTTTTGGGGAATTTCCCAATATTTTGAGGGATTTCCCAAAGTTTTTGAGGCATTTCCGCAAAATGTTTGAGGCTTTACCTTATATTTTAAAAATCTAATAGTTGAGGTGTTTCCTCTTTTTTTTGAGAGAGGTTTCCGCAAAATTTTTAAGGGGTTTCCGAATTCTTAAAACTTCTATTTAATTTTTGAGGTGTTTTAGTATTTCTATAAACTTCATTTAGTTGAGGTGTTATGTTTTGCAAATTTTTTTTAGGATATTCCGTATCTTTAAAAACTCTATTTAGTTGAGGTGTTTCCTCTTTGTTTTGATGTGTTTCCGCCAAATTTTTGAGAGGTTTTGAATTTTTAGAATCTTCATATTTCAAGAGATTCAGGTCATCTTTACAGTCTTACACTTTGTGGGTAACCCTGTGGTGCTATGGAAACGCCTCACCACGGAAACGCTTCAACAGAATCAGACCCAAAAAAACGGAAACCTCCTCAACATGAATTTTTTTGAGGCTTTTCCTGTTTTTTCAAAAATTATCGGAAATCCTTCAAATCTAATTTTAAGAGGAATTTCCTGTTTTTTTTATCCATTTCCCCAATTTTTAGGTCAGATTCCGGTCTATACAGGTCTTATATTTTTGAGTGATTTCTCAATATTTTTGAGGGATTTCCCAATATTTTACATCAGTTTCCTCATTTTTTGAGGTCATTTCTGGTTTTCAAAAAAGTTTTTTCTCCTCTTTTTTGGGTCCGATTCCTCATATTTTGGGTCTGTTTCCAGTTTTCAAAAAAGTTTTAAATTCTCAGTTTGTTGATCGGTTTCCTCTGTTTTTGGGTCCGTTTCTGGTTTTCAAAATAAGTTTTAAATTCTCAGTTTGTTGATTGGTTTTCCATTTTTTTGGTTTGGATTCCTCAGTTTTAGGGTCTGTTTCTGGTTTTCAAAAAAGTTTTATATTCTCAGTTTGTTGATCGGTTTCCTCTTGATACTGTTGTACTTCGGATTGTTCTTGAAAAGAGTGAACAGTCCCTTGAATACAACTGGATACCAGGGATCAGTACAACCCGAGCTGTAGCAGTAGACACAAGTCTCCTGCACACTACCACTCTGGGTCCTGTGCTACATACAGCAAGCAGACAGCATACAGAGGGAACCTTTCTGGACGAGCTACAGCAGGAGAAGATGAACCGGGTTCCTGTTATTGTGCGGAACCCCGCCCACATTGAGGAAGTAGAGCTGGATGAAGATGAAGTTGATCCAGCTGATATCACTCCTCTTATCAGTGGAGACACTCCCATTATCACTGTCCCAGCCTCGGAGGACGAGAACGTAGCTGAGGATGTAGTAGAGGATGGTGATGAGGATGAGGATTTGCAGTTTATCCTAGAGAAGATGGAGAAGCTTGATACAGAGTTCAAGGAACTCCGAAAGGAGATTATGGATCTCCTGTCCTCTATTCCTGAGGACACTAGCTCCCTCCAGCCTGCTGTTGTCCCCCAAGTTGAGGTTTGGGACACAGGGAAGGCTTGGGAGCAAGAATACAGGCTGTATCCTGACCCTACTAGGAAAGAGGTCAGTGACAGGCTGTCTAACCAGGTTTGGGATTTAAAAGAACAGTTTGTTTTTATTTACTATTTTCAAATTTTGTTTATCAAATAATCTTGTTTTGTTTCATAAGTGTGTAAATACTTGAGAATTGACATGATATGAATTCTGGTAATTGTTTCAAAACCAGGATATGTTCCAAAAACACTGCATGAGCTGAAATCCAGTAATTGTCTCAAATCCAGGATATGTTCTGAAAACGCAACGTGAGCTGAAATTCGGTAATTGTTTCAAAATAGGGATATGTTCGAAAATGAAATCAAGAATCATCAAATATTAATTCTCGCACCTTAATATTAGTTTTAAATTGACATTTATTGTTTCAATTTATAGTTTTAGCCATTTTTAAAAAAAATATGGTGTAATTTTGTTCTACTCATTTTGGATTTAAAGATATATTCTCTTGAAAAAGATAAATTTGTAGATTTGGCCCATAGTTTTGGAACTAATATCCCATGAAATACACTGTAAATATTAAAACGTAATAAAAAAACAAGAATTTTTGGAAAAGAATATCACAGCAGTTTTTCTTAATAAATTATCCATAAATTTTGAATATTTTGAAAACGGCGAAAATAAAAAAACAAAAACATTTTTTGATTATTTTTATAAGAAAAACTGAATGTAGAACAATATTTTTAAAACTATTAATAATGCGAGTCATTATTATTAAGAAAAAGTGGATACAAATATAACAATTTCAGGATACATATTCGCACCACCTCTATTTTAGAGTAGACACCACCTAGTGGCCAAATGCGGCAGCTCTCGAATCATAATTTCTGGATTAAAAAATCATATTTTTTGAATAATTTGAAAAAACTTCCACATGAATTATACACATATTAAGTTAATTAAATTAAAACACAAACAGAAAAAAACAAATTGGTAATTAAATAAGATTTATTGTATAAATATGTAAACAGTACAAAATGGCATTTGGCATTCTCCTGTCCCCTCCCCCCCTCCCTCCCTACAGCCACCCCCCCTTGTTCACATGCAGTTTGTGCGCATTTACCGTAGAAAAGATTATTTATACTTATTGTACTGAGGAAAAAAATTATAACATACAGTAAATATAAAAATTCATTGAAATACTCCATAATTAATAACATGAAATACCATGCATTTGATATTAAATTTATAATATAACTATTATTAAATTGTGATTTGAAAATCAAATAAATAATATAAAATGAGATGCAGTGGTAGGCGATAATATCAAGATAATGGAGACGACTTTTTAATTCGAGTNTTCTAACAATCAGCTGTTTAAACTTTTACTTTCTAATTGCGTCAAACAGGTTTACCGGGCTAATTACTTTCTACATTTACAATATTCAGAAATAATTGTCGGACCGCTAATAATCGAGACTCTTTTCCAGCCATCCAGCACATAAGTTCGCCACCTTGTACGTTCCATTCATGTAATGAAAAATATATTAATTACCAATGGATTATTTTCTTGTTAATGTATAATTTGTTTTAAAGACTGTATTATGAGGTCTACGTTGTAAACCGCAATCCTGCGAATTGTATATCTCCTGCCACTTTAATATGTTAACATGTTATTGTGCAATAAATATTACTTACTTACTTACTTACTTACTTAGCATGGCCGGGGGGCGGGGGCCGGTATACGCCCTAACTCCTATCCTAAAATTTTGATTTATTTCATTTCACATCATAATAGAATTTTTTTTATTAAAAAAAATTACAAATCAATGTCAAAATAAGTTAATTTTTAATCAACAATGAATGAATATGTTTTTACAAATTTTTGTAATTTTTCAAATTTCATTTGTTGAAAAAACATATCTTTTACAAAAAACTTAATAAAAGGAAAAAATATTTTTAGTTTTCAAATAAACATAATTTTTGAATATTATATTAAAAAAAATTAAATTAAGAAACAAATTTTAAAAGATATTGCTGATTTATATTTACAGTGTAGGAAGATGACTTTTAACCACAAAAGCTAGGACTTAAACTAGCTCATGAACATTAGACATAGCAATTCTACAGTGTAAATGGACCCATTTCACTTAAATAGTGTTTTGCTAAGTTATCACTGTGTGAAATGTTTAACTTATTTAATATTATTATTTTCCATGTGGTTTTTGCAGTATTTTAGGGAAAAGGTTTAATGCTGTGCGGCATTATTTTCAACTGCGCACTAGCACAATAATTTGAGTCATCAGAGTTATATAGTTTTGAGTTTGTATTTTTAGTTTTTCGGGAATAAAACATTCCATGCTGGCATAAACGTCCATGAATATTTTAATGTGTTAACTTTTATGCATGTTGAAAACATCTATTATAGTCAGGGTTGTATAATGTATGTAGATTTAATTCTAAATATGCTTGAATTCGTTAGACGCCCCTAACCTCGCCCCAAAGTATAGTGGATATTAGGTTAGGTTACTCCATTCCCATCCGGATAGTATTTCCGTTGGACTAAACTTCACACCTATTGCAACATTGGACCTGGTAAATTCCTGGTCCTAAAATCGCTCTTCAGAAAAGACCCTCAAAGACCTATGACAGCAGTTGTTTTAACTGAGTACAGAAAAATACTCTACTTCCTCTTCTTCTGACGACGATGAAAATCGTCCGATTGTGAAATTCCTGCATCAAGTATTCACATGCGTAAGCTGCAGAACCTTACATAGTCACTTTATTAAGTAATAGTTTAGTATAATGTTATTTCAGAGCTTTTCTATTCCAGACCCCATATTAATTTTGTACATGTCATTCTTGTTGTGAAGTACGGTTCTATCTTCAGATTGTAGTAACATTTTTGTAATAACAATTAAATATTTCTTATAATATCGAGGTTGTATACAAATTTCTACATGTCATGGGCACATCAGCTAGGGAGGTGAGATCATATTTTTTGATTTTTTTTGTTGATTTTGGAATAAATAAAGAGCTTTTCTGTTTTTTGAAATTTAATTTTTTTTTCTATAATCTAGGAGGAAAAAAGTTTCCTTGCATTTTTATCAATCTGACAGTAATGTAATGCTTTTACAGAAAAACATGTCCTTCCATTATCCTCAATACTGCCATTGTTCAAATTATGCCACCATTGTGATGCTACTCGAACTACTAAGCCAAATGTTTTATCTTTTGGGATGTATCTAAGGATAAGCTTTTTAAATGTGTAATGTTGGGTCAGATTCAGATTCTGATAAAAAAATAAAAATTAATAACTATATGTTAGTTTGAAATAAAAAAAAAAAAACATTTGTTTAAGCGCAAAGTGGATTAAGCTGCAAGCTGAGGGAGTGCAAAGTTCAAGAACATAATCCTGTAGTCTGGAAGTAGGGTGCCTTTTTGCTTTAATCTTGATCTGCTTAAAGCTTGGGTTTTGCCAGGTCATCTATATGTGATCCATTAAATTGAATGTTAAATTGAATATTATATGTTATAGTCGGAGGATGTAGTAGCCTCATACACTTGTTTAACTAATTCCTTGTCAGAATTAATTGTCAAATTGAGCCAACAGCCATTGTTGTTCTCAATCTTGATCTCAAATCAATTAATGCCAAATTCACAGTAGCTTAATGCAGAGATTTTTATTACCTTCAGTTTAATATAAACGCTTTCAAAGTACCTTAATATATGTAAATTGCACTGTGATATAAGTACGGGAGAAGACCTAATGTTTAAACAAAGAAGCACTCTGCCATTGTCAACACTTCAAGAAGAAACATAAATTGTTAGTTATTATAAAGGCACCCTGCTTATTCTTCTTCTTAATTACTGAACTATATTAATTGTTGAATTGCTTTCAGAAAAAAAAGAAAAAAAAAACATTTTTTAAGTAAATTCAATGATGAGACATTTATGACAATCTAAAAGTCTTTGAATAGCATGATCTGAAGTACTAGTCTGATCCTCGGCCTTGAATATTTGAGCTGCAAAGTGGTGGAGATGGGGGGGGGATCATTGTAAGCAAAACCAATATTAAGTTTTTTTCTGATTTATTTTGATGACACTTTTCTTCTTTTATTTTTATTTGCTTTTACTTCCCTGTTTTGTCTAATTATAATTTCTTTCCCAAAAAAGCATTCAATCCCTTACATGCCAACACAATCCAAACTTGTGAAATATTCTATTTAATATTAACTTGGTTGAGAGGGACACATTGTTCGTTATGCCAAAAGAAGTGTCATGTCCATTAGGTAATTCTTTAATTTTTATTTTTAACTCAAAAACGTTTAGTAAGATAAAGATTGTGTTTTCATAATGTTTAAAGTAAGTGAAACCATAAGTAAAATTGAAGATATAGAAAAACTTGTTGATATTTGAAATGATTGTTTTGTTTGATAAGTGATGACACATGGTTTATAAGATTTTGGCTAAAACATATTATAAGATTTTGGCTAAAGTATATACCCAGCAAGAAAAAATACAAAGAACGGAGGAGAAAAGGTGCACCGTTAATCATGTCGCGGAGATCGAAAACTGGAACTCCGATTCTCAAAGAACGGAGGTTCAGCGGTATCCTATACTGATGCGATTGAGGTGCACTGAACGGTGCCCGAACGGAGTGATTTCCGAGGCACCGTTTTTACTCCGTTTTTAGAGCTCCGTTGCTACTCCTCTCTTAGAGCTCCGTTGCTCCTCCTCTTTTGGAGCTAGCACAGCTAGCACCTAATGGGGCCTAAGAACCTCCTG
>NW_019397274.1:0-1838 GCF_000591075.1 Eurytemora carolleeae
ATCCAGGGAATGGATTGTCAACCTCTTCATCTTACTATCCACACAACAGCTTCCAAGGACAGGGTCTTCAGGCTCCAGGTATTCAAGGAGGATGGATCGCTCAACCCCAGATTGGTTTTCCCCCACAGTATGCTGCGCCACAAGGGTTCAGCGGAGCAGCCAACTATCCTGTAGGAGGTGCAAGTTTGTTCAAACCTTCCCCATGGTACGCCGGGCTTCCCCCTCCTCCTCCAGTCCAGAATTCTTATAGCAGCCGCGAGCTACAGGAGCGAAAGAAGAATTCTAAGTGTGGAAGATGTGATGTCTATGGGCACTGGCACGGTGATAACATGTGTAGACCCGAAGATGTCGAACGGAAGTTAGCTAAGTTGGCTCTGCGAGATGGTCAGTATCACGCAGAAGCTACAGCACTGCGGCTCATCCAGCATCAGCCCGAAGCTCAAGATCAAGGCAATTAACTATTCTCTCTTTTGATAGATTGTAGATTATTTGTTATGCAAATTCATAGTAATCTCGCGATGATCGCAAATGCTTTAATTGAGAAATACGTTCTAGTCTTTCATCATGCAGTTTATTCCAATTAATCAAATTTAAAGTGTATCAATACTTACTCGTTGCCGATTATTTGTTTTTCTTATAGCTGTCTAGTCAAGAGAATTTTTCGTTTGTTTTTTAGAATTTATATTTCAATTGTAAGATTATCGGTTCAATAGTATCTGTTTCAAAGTTTGTCAAGATCAATGTACCAGTTTTGAGCATTGGTTAGCAAATGAAATGTGATAATTAGTCGAGCCTTCAGTCGAAGAATTGTTTTAGTTTAAATGCATTTACGAGCAAAGGCACTATTGTCAGAAGAAATTAATGATCTCGGATTACATAAAAATTTATCATGAATCGATGGAAAATTTATCATTGAATATTCGTTTAAATGTTTAACCTGTTAATAAATTGAGAACCGAAACTAAATTGTATCTCACTTATCAGATAAAAAATAGAAACTTCATTTTACGTGGGATAAATCCGAATTCGATTATCATTCAATTCCGAAAAAATGGGGACCACATTGTTATTTATTTACGGAAAAATTTGGAACTACATTTAACTATTTATCAGAGAAATCAAATTATGAAAGACATCGGAACCTATCACGCGGCTTAATTATGAGAGAATATGGATCATAAAGTTTACTCATTAGAAAAAATTCTAAATTCATCTTTCTCTTTCATGGGATAAATTTTAAAGTCAGCGCAATTTTTGCAAGGCTGGTGTTCTCTACATGGTTTTACTTCAACACAAATAATTAGATCATAAGAAATCATCCCGACATTTTGAAAAAATTCATTTATTGTCCAGCAAGTTTACGGAATAGGTCTTTAGACTTGGTCCGGGAAAAAAGTTCATGTCTTGAAATAAATTGAGTATAAAGGAAAGAAGGATAAATTAAGACCGTATATTTAGTTTTTTTTTTTTGAACCATTTGAGAAAATAGTTAATATTTTACAGAATTTTGTGAATCGATAATTCTTGAAAAAGGATGGGATAATCCAGAACTCACTGTCACAGATTTATTGGAACAGTTATCCAACCGTAACTACAAATTGTCAGAAAAACCCTATTCCATTCACGATCCTTCATCGGTCAAATTTATGCGGGAGGTAATTGGCGCAGAATTATGGGTGTTGGACATTTTAAGATTTGGAGTAAAATTGGATTTTGCAGCTCCCCCACTGGAAAGTTACACTGAGCCTAATAATAAATCAGCACAAAGGGACATGGAGTTTTTAACCCTATTCCCGCTGGGGGGGGGGGGCAATTTGACCCCCCCCCGTAGTTTTTTT
>NW_019397274.1:2083-66646 GCF_000591075.1 Eurytemora carolleeae
TCCATACAGATATGACAAAATGAGATAACCCCACGAATAGGAAAATAGATCGTAAGAATCTTTTCATTATAAATTTGTAAACCCTGTAATAATTATTTATCATTATTCATTTCATTATTTTTTTAGGAAATAAAGAGTTTTCTGCATTATCGATTTTGATTTGTGGGTTATACCTTGTCTATCTGTTCATCGTCAGAATCTTGTTTCTTAGCGACAACAAATATACATCCTCCCCTTCATCCACTTACCACCGTCCACTACATAGCTAGAGGTGGGCATTGTTTAATACAACACAACATAATTTCATATAACTCCCCCCCCTCATTTTTAAAAGCTCTTTTTAAATATTTTCAAAATCTCAGATTCTTCTAAAGTCTCTTCAGAGACTGAATGAGTAAGTGAAGTGAACTTTTATTTTAAGAGGGATATTCCCGATTTACAACCATACCCTTTAAACCTTTGACTGTTCCGCGAGGACAGAGAAGTCAGTGCTTATGTCTTTTAAATGTTGTGGTAATAGCTGTACAATTGGAGTGTACACTAGCGCACTGTGTGAACTCAACGCGGATTAAAGTCTGGAAAAATAGAGAAAGGTTAGAGTCATGGGCAGCCGTTGTACATTTAAATTTCCGAGCTGGGTCAACCTGTCCGGTCCCAGTTTGTACTGTATCGCCCGGACATTGGGTAAATAAAGCAGACACTCAATAGGACTAGCCGGTGCAATAAGGTTGACGCGATCAGACTTTAGGTTTAATTTACTTTTACTAAAAGGTAAAGGTGCGTGAAGGTATAGAATAATTTATGATTTGAAAAATTCTAATTTGAATGTTTATATTCTGCCTCTTCTATAAATGTCTATTCCTTAAAAAGTAAATAACTTATTAACAAAGTGGTTATCCTTGATCAGTCAACGGTTTAAAGGGTACCGTTGTGAATTGTGAATGCATTTCTTTAAAAGGAATAATGCTAACAGTGCCTTTAAAGGTTAAAATAAACTTTTCCCACCTCTAAATACAACCACCATTTTCTACAATACAAGAAAATGATGACCAAGCAACATGGAACATTTCTGCTTGGCTTGGAAAACTTTTATTTATGATCAGTGTTTTTCCTCTTTCTCTTACTTCTCATCTTTTATTAAACTTTCATAGAAAAACATTTAATCTTCAAACAGTACATCCTGATCTTGATCCTGATCTTGATCCTGATCTTGATCCTGATCTTGATCCTGATCTTGATCCTGATCTTGATCCTGATATTGATCCTGATCTTGATCCTGATCTTGATCCTGATCTGGATCCAGATCTTGATCCTGAATGTGTTATAAATATATATATATATATACGACGGAGCTGAACTCTGTGAGCTAGTTGGGTTGTATATCCTAAATAAACTAGAGAAGTTAATTGGAAAAAATCAGTTAGGAATTTATAGAGATTTACCCCCATGCATTATAGAAATACGTCAGTTAACTTCAGATTAAACATTGTGCACAATTTACCAGTTTAATTATCCGCGAACTCCGATTTTTAGATTTTAAACCAAATGTAAATAAATTATTTACTGATGAGTCATTCATCTGTTTTAAGGCCAATTCACTGTAATAACCCTTGAGCTCAAGTTAACAGTTTTACGTCAAACATAAGATTTATTTAAACAGTAGTTTACTTCCGGCAAAATTCCTAATATAACTGGTCATTCAGTTAATTTGAATCATAATAAAAAGTCGTTAACACCAAATTCATGTTAGATGTTTTTCAAGTGTGTGATTCACTAGGTAGTCGTTAGTCATTCAACTGTATTGAGAAACTATTAGCCGATGCATCACAATGATTATCCCGATTACATTGATTTCAGTTTCAGACAGGATGGTCGATACAGCTGTTCTTAGCTGGGCAACTTCAGGAGCAGTCCGTAGTCAGATCCCTTTATAAGCAATCTCTCCGTCTAGTAGTCATCACCCTGAAGTCCGTAGTCACATAGTCTGAACGTTGTTCTCTCCCTAGTTTTGATTTGCCGGAAATAATAAGAAACCATGCGAAGCAAAGAATTTATATATTTCTCGAAGCCTCAGCCTCTCGAACGAAGAGGAAAATGTTGTAAAACATCAGTTAACCCATGTTTATTGACTGATGAGGATCGAGAGATCTCAAACAATTTGTATTAATAAATATGAAAACTGAGAAGCTGTTCTGATTATTACTTTCTAGTTATATATATATAGAGAGAGAGAGAGATTGAGTAGTTTGTTTAGTGTTTACTAATCAACGCAACCAGGTAACAGAACTAGATAAACAAACAGAACTGAAAGTTACTTTCTATCTATCTATCTATCTATCTATCTATCTATCTATCTATTCTATCTATCTATCTTTCTATCTTTCTATCTATCTATTTATCCATCTATCTATCTACCTATCTATCAATCTTTCTATCTATCTATCTTTCTATTTTTCTATTTTTCTATCTTTCTATCTTTTTTTCTATCTATCTGTCTATCTGCCAAATTTTCTATCAAACTATCAATCTATCTGTCAACAAATTTTCCATTTTTCTACCCATTTATCAATCAATCTATCTATTTATCTATATCTAATCTATCATCTAAATTCATATCTATCCAAGGTTATAATTATAACCTTGTATCTATCTATTTATTTGCTAACAAAAATGTGCGATTTTTTAATTTCAAAATTCAGAGGTCTCCAGCTCCCAACCTTTCTACTTGCCGAAGGTAGTTAGTTAGGAAAAATATATAGTTCTATATTTTTTTTAAAAGAAGACCTTTCGTCCGGGTCATTAAACAGTTATAAAAGTGGACCATCTTTTCTGGTGAAACGAATTTAAGCCCTTATTTATAGAAATTTAACACCGTAAAAACGTCTCAAATTAATCCTAAACATTTTCACAATAATTTTGCACTCTTGGTTTGAATATGTTACAAAGCTGGTCTCTCCCTTTAAAGAGTGTGATGTGACTGAATTAAGATTCTATTATTAAGGTTTCTAGTCTAGGATAAAAGCATGGAAATTAGGCAATCTAAAGTAATGAGGAGGAGTATTAGGGTTAAATATCCTTGATTCATCACAAGGGTTTATACCAAAGGGTTATATAGTTGATATTTTTACAATGTTTGTATTTCTGAAAAGCCAAAAAAACGAAAAGCCGAAAATTTTTGTGTTAGATACCGCCACAATCCCAAACCCTTGATATCGATATAAACTGCGGGCATTTTTGATTTGAGGATCATTGCTAAATCTCTTCTTTTCAGCTATTCCTGCAGGGTTCGATTACCACTAGGTATCGAATAAAGATTTAATTATTCTTCAGATAAATAAAAGAATACTCAAGCATTAATCTCAATATCCACAAAGAAATTGTTTTCAAGTATAATTTAACCACAGAGCGCAATAACAATAAACCATTAAAACACTGAAATAAAAATATTTAATGATTTGTTCTAAAAATACAATTATATATATACTGATTGATTATCGCTTTAGGCATTAAACACAAGAAGTGTTTAGGAAAATACTGTGAAAGAATTGTTAACAATGATTGTCAACGAAGGTGAATTTTAAAGGGTGAGTTCGCGAATAATGAAAAGTGGTTTAGGTACATCACTACGGATGTTATACTTTAAATTAAAAGTATGTTTTACAGCTTCAAAAATAAGTAAGTAGTACAAGGTCTGTTGATGTACGTGAATCTCAAGAGCAATATCACCGATGCCTTAAGTACTCTTAAACCTTTGTTTTTTTATGACACAGGCTACAGTAAAAATTGTTACAAATCCTATCTGACCCTCCCACGCACCTCTGCCCCTTTAGTAAAAGTAAATTGAACCTATATGGAGCATGAAGTCTGACCACGTCAACCCTGTTGCACCGGCTAGTCCTGTCCATAGAGCTAGGTACAGTACAAACTGGGACCAGAAAGGTTGACCCGGCTCGGAAATTCAAATGTACTACGGCTGCCCGTGCTCCATGTGTATTTTTTGAGCAGTGCAGTCAACGAAACGATTAGAAAATAAAAATCAAGTTTAACGAAATGATAACTTAGACCTCCTGTGGGTTTTACAAGTATTTGAATGGGCAATATTTAAAAATATCAATTATATACGAATGCGTCGAAAAATTATCGAATATTATAGGTTGTAATATCTGAATGATTAGTTTGGACTTAAATTGTTTTTTTTTTACGATTCCAGTGGCATGCTTCAACTTTCTAAATGAGTTGTTTTTTAAAATTTTCTCCTTATAGACAGAACAGATAGAAGTAAGTCTATACCCCCTTTCATTTTTCGCGAACCTTCCCTTTAAAGCGGTGCTTTTATACCTACTGCCTGAGTCCTCAGGCATACTGCCTGGCTGCCTTATTTTACATTTACCTTACTAAATTTATATTTAGACCTACTTTCGGTTATCGGATTTCACCTTTTCATAGCTCTTTGGAAAGCCTTGACAAATTTTTGCGAAGAAATTCTGCATAGACTTGTGCACAGATGGCATTAAAACGAATTTGCACATTTTCAGTTTTCTTTTTTGCAGATCTCAATTTTAAAAATGTATAATTTATTGTTAAAGACTATAAGAAAAAATGTATTTGCAATTAAAAATGATACTATATGAATCAAAGAAAGCCGGAACCCTCTGTCAGACTGACTACATTTCGGTTTTAGCTCAGGCTAGCTTAAATATTTTATTCACTTTTGAAAAACGTCAATGTTGAAAAAATTTCTCAAATTTAGTTTTTGCCAATAGCAAACGGCATCATCTCTGAAACAACAAACTCCGAATTAGAGAAAATTGACGTAAATAGAGCAAATGTTAATAGCGTAAATGTCGATAGAGCAAATGGAAATAAAAATCGTACCACCTAATGATTTAAAATGCCACCCCCGCCCCGCCCCCCTATTTAATAAGCGGTATACCCCTGTACTTATGATATGTAAAGAAAAAATCTTAACCTTGACTAGTTATTAATATTAATATCACATTGTGTTCCAGCAACCAACACTAATCATTAAAATCACATGTACTCTCTTAGAATATATATTCTAAGACTCTCTATCAATGGTCAATCAGTATAGGGTAGAACAAAAAGACAATTCATATTCAAGGGACAGTACAAATCTTTGGAGAAAACCTCTCTACAAATAAAGAAAAAACTCTCTATAAAATCTTCGGGAAAAAAACTCTTTACAAATCAAGGAAAAAGTAAAAACTCTCTGCAATCCATCACAAAGAAGACATTTCCACAAAACATTCAAGAATTTAATTTGTAATTTCTTTTTTTTGCTTTCGTTATATTTCAGTTTTTTTCATGAATTTAACAAGAAGATTGTCTTATTTTTGATAAATCATTTTCTCTTGAAATTAGAAAATAATTGTTTTAAAATTTATCTAAGAAGTACAGTATATACAAAGATAGAAACTTTTATATAATGGTTTATAATATTTTTAATGGTTTATAAGATTAACAATCTTTCTACACAGTTGTTAACATCAGGCTTAAAGTATTGACACTTTTTGGAGACCTGAGCTGGTGATTTAAAAAATAAGAAAATATGACTCAGGGGCCCTGAGTCAGGGCCTTATTACGGCTTGAGCTTTCGGATTTAAGTTGCAGATAATTTTCCACAGAGTTGAGCTCATAAAACCGGT
Source organism: Eurytemora carolleeae (assembly GCF_000591075.1). Taxonomy (NCBI): domain Eukaryota; kingdom Metazoa; phylum Arthropoda; class Copepoda; order Calanoida; family Temoridae; genus Eurytemora; species Eurytemora carolleeae. The sequence continues at coordinate 7,750 of NW_019397274.1, forward strand.
GTAATATCGTTTTTGGCGGATTTTTATGGTAGGAATTGGCACATTCTGGATTTTGTTAAGAATAAGAATCATCATTGAGCCTTATTCTACTCCATAAGTCGAGCTTAAGATCTTGTATAGCTGTCAATCACTTGACACAATTGTCGTCAGGTTAGGTCTAAGATTGGGTCTTAAAGCTGGGTTTCGGGAATTACGACCCGAGTCGAATATTTTAAATCGCGGGCTCCTCTGGATCTGTTTTTTAGTGGATAAAAAGGATTAAATGATGTCGCCCTCTCTTTTGTTGATCTTTTTGTGTTGAAATTAATATTTTCCCTTTGATCAATTAATTATTTGTAAAATAATCTATCTTGAACACAGTTTCTCAATGAAAAAGTTTAAGGACATAATTAAATTAATATGAAGGGGGATGGGGGGGGGGTTGTAGTCAGGGGAGAAGAGTATATTTAGCGTATAAGTGTGTTTGATGCGTACAAGCGTGGGAAAATTCCGTAGGCAACATACACGCGTACGCACAATTGGTTAAAATTAGTTGGACCCGGTCAGTATAGAGTTGCTACTTACGTCTTTAATTTCAAGAATGAATCTTGTTTCATAAAAAATTCATATCTATTCTTATAATATACAGTGGGCCCAATAAAACTGTGGAATTGGAAGACGACTGTTAGACTTATTGTGATTTTATGAAGACAAAAATTGTGCAGTGCACACAGACCCAATTAACTTATTATGTAAATTTAAAGCTGCTGGGTAAAATTTTTAAACATCAAATGTCAAATGTCATCTTCCTTTTTCACAGCTTTTTGAGATCATTAACAGTTTTATGGAACCATTGAAAAGTTTATGGGACCGTTGACAAGTTTATGGGACCATTAAAAAGTTTATGGGACCATTAAAAAGTTTATGGGACCATTAACAAGTTTATGAGATCATTAACAAGTTTATGGGATCATTAACAAGTTTATGGGATTATTAACAGATTTATGGGATCATTAACAGATTTATGGGATCATTAGCAAGTTTATGGGATCATTAGCAAGTTTATGGGATCATTAGCAAGTGTATGGGATCATTAACAAGTTTATGGGATCTTTAACAAGTTTAAACTCAAAAAATGAATGCAGTAAAGTAATTTTGTTTAATTTAAGAAATTCAAAAGTGAAAAAAGAAAACTGTGAGTTTTGAAGTAAAATGAATGGTATTTGAGATGATATAAACTGGCTAAAGCGATACAATGAATCCAAGGGTAATATTTTTATTTTATTTAAGTGGATAGAAACTATAGTTTAATTTTAATCTTTTGTATTTGTACGATTTGTTTTATACATATATTTATTGGAGTTGGGACGTTTTCAAAGTAAATAAACTTAACTCTTCCCTGAGATAAAGAAACTAAAAGATGATAAAATTTAATCATTAGAATCGGCGTTATTTGACAAATCATAGCTTCAAATATTCACACTTACACATATGTGAAAATTATGTATGAACTATTAAGACCGGATCGACTTGAAATTGTCGGGTTGCCTATGCCCTAAAGATCTCAATTCTCTCATAAATGTTACCCATTTATACTTTTATTAGTTTCCTAAAATATTTAAATACTCTGTAATATTTCTTTCTTGTTATTATGCACGTTAACTTAATTAAAGTAAAGGGATTGAGTCTGTGCCACAAACTCTAATTTTCTATCGTAGCCTTTATAGATATTTCGAACTATGCATTCTTTTACACAATCTGATTACAAAAAAAGTAACTTTAATATTTTAGTTCGTGGCAAAGACTCAATTCCTTTGAAAATCAATAAATAGTAACTAAACTGAAGCGATGCTTGTTACAATTTGAATTCACGGCAATTAGAAAAAAACTCACGTTAAAAACCGTCAAAACTAAGAAAACACAAAAAACTTTTTTGTTTTGTTTTTGACTGGAAACAGATGTTGTTTATGTCTAGCTTTAGAAGTTTCTTCTCAGATACTTTGTCTAAAATTGGTTGTCATGGAGATATAATTTAAACCTGTAATCTACCTTTTTATAGATAGGACAGAAAAGTACAGTGTTTCTCTTTAAATATAAAAGACAACTTCAGAATCATCTTTCATCTTTAATTGGTATCTAATAACAAATCTTGTAAAATGGGAATAGACAGACGACATTTATTTAATTTAAAGGGACTGTAAAGGACAGGGGGTACAGGCTGAAACCTAAGCATTTTAGGAGTTGATCGCGACCCATTAGAGTTTTATCTGATGTTCCTGTCGCGAGAAATTGATATAAAACCGTGTCAAATTTATACGAAAATTTATATATATAAAATTCTGTATAAAAATCGTAAATTTAACAGATCATATTCAGCAAATACGCAACCAATCTGAAAACGACAAGATCTCAGAGGAGCCTAGGTAACTTAGGTTTGCTCCTATTATCATTTGAGTTTCTCATTTTTAATAGATATAATTGATAATATAATTATTACGTCCCTATCACGTGGACAGAACTCCAACCAATGGCAGTGAAGTATTATTGTCACGTGTGTCTGTCTGTGTATCACGTGTCCAGTATACTGCACTGCCTCTGCACTGCTATTCTTTGCGTTTGAGTTTTGTTTAACAGTAGCTTTTTAATCAACTTGTTAAGTTAATGTGTTTGTGTCCACTACACAGTAGCAGTGTTTTATGTTCATTGGACTATTTAAAACCATAATCACATTGAGTCTAAAAGTCGTCTTCTTATTTTCACAGTTATATATGTCTCACTTTAATAAAAAAGTTAAACCCTCTAAGATGTGTGTTATCTGGTGAAAAGTTTATATGTTCTATGAGCTTGTTATGATACACATTTTTTCCTTTGATTTTTATCTTTTATATATATTCACTCCAATCTCAAGGCTAAGGACAAAGTTTTTTGCGGAGTTTTTGCGACTTCATAACTTCCCTAAACTTTGTTTGTGTCTAAATAAGAAGAATACAGCTGGTCTATTGTAATCGTACATTACAAGCATTTATTGGTATCGACCAGTCCAGTGTAATAGTACCGTAAATGCATTTACTGGTATTTGTATGTACAAAATGTAGGCTGGATCACAATAATCTCACAAGAATTTCCCCTACTTTAGAAAATTTAAAAAATGCTATTTCATTCGAAATGCAAATTTTAATTAATCTAATAGAAAACGTCACTTAAAAGCTTTAGTTAGGATATTCATCAGTCACATACTTTGACAATAAATATTGTCTCTTACAGGGGTTGTAAGTTGCAAGACCTTGTAAAGAAGTTTCGTGTTTGAATATTTATTAGATGGTTAAATTAAGTATGTGAATAAAACCACAGTGACCATCTAATCAATATGATTAAACCGTGTTGAAGAAGTGAAATGTTTATGCACGCGAATTGATAAATTTATGCATGTCAGTTGCTTCCTGTAAAAAAGCATGCTTGCGGCTTCAAACATAATTCAACGAATTTAATATTAAATGCAACATTTTTACACATTTACATTTTTCATAGAAGTTTTATAAACCTTAAATGTTAATGCATTCAAATATATTTAAGAGAAACAATCTACAAAAATAACATTTCGTTCATGCATTTTTTCTTTTAAAAAAAAAGTAATATCTAAAAAATTTGAAAAGGAATTGCGAGTCTTTGCCACAAACTCAAATTTCTAATCCACAAGTCTGTGCATCTTGATGTTATAAACCTAGATTATTTCATCCAACAGAATTAATATGAGAGGGATAGGTTCTGTTTACACATTTTAATAATGGCATATGGAGTTTTATTAAAACAAAAACAAAGATTGTGAACCAAAAGATCGAAACTTTCTTGGGGGGGGGGGGGGGGGCCAGCTTTGTTTAATCACTATTTTTTAATTTCAATCCTCAGCGGTTGTAAAGTCACAGAGTAAAAATAAAACTGGAGTAAATGTAATGTATCAAACTGATGTGCTGTACAGGGTACAGCGTACAGTGTTCAGTGCATTATTGTGCAGGAACTTTATTATTTGATAGCTTGGGAACCCAGTTTTTCCTGGAAAATATTTTTTTTCCTTTAAAAGTCAACTGTAGCGACGAATGAAGGACAAAATAAACGAAATATTTATATATTTTATCTAAGATATTATATCATGGGTTTTTAAGTATACGATCTCAAATATATTTGGTTTGGCTATTTGAGCTTCCGGGTTGGAAGACGATATCTACGGATCTCCACACAACCATCTTATTTTAGTATTATTAACCCGATGTAGGACCATTCCTGTGGTTCCAACAATTATTCCCCAATCAAAATTTGAGGCAAATCGGTCAAGTTTTTATCGGACATACAAAAAACACCCGTACAGACATTACTTCTTTTTATTTTAGAGATGTTCAATTCCTTTTCGTAGTGGATTAATTTCTATAAAATAACAAAAAACTTAAAGTCAACCCCCCCCCCTCCCATCCCTGATGTTAACAATTAAGAGTTTCCTTTTTTGAGATTGATGCATAGTGAAAATGCATTTGGTCCATTCAATTTATTTTCTATTTTCTATTTCCAGTTTTCTGTTTACATTAGAGCCAAGAGAAAACATGGTATCTCTAAACCTGAAAAACAAGATTTTGCACAACTTAATTGTTTTGAAGAAATGATCCATTGAGAACCTATGTTAACCTTGCAGCACTTTTTTATAAAAAATGCAACATTTTTTACAATGAAAAGGAATTTTTTGTCAAGCAGTGTTTTTAAAAGTATAAAGAGGATATTGAACTAGAATACAGTCTTACAAAATACAGCTCAATCACAAACTACAAAAGGTTAAATAATAATTTAGTCAATACCAAATCGGATACAACTGTTTCAGTATTCTCAGGTATCTGTCTTGCAAGATACAACTCAATCACTAACTACAAGTCACTCAATAATACTTTAGTCAATACCAAACCGGATACATCTCTATCAGTATTCTCAGGTATCTGTCTTGCAAGATACAACTCAATCACGAACTACAGAACGCTAAATAATACTTTAGTCAATACCAAACCGGAAAAATCTCTATCAGTATTCTCAGGTATCTGTCTTGCAAGATACAACTCAATCACTAACTACAAGTCACTCAATAATACTTTAGTCAATACCAAACCGGATACATCTCTATCAGTATTCAAAGGTATCTGTCTTGCAAGATACAACTTAATCACTAACTACAAGTCACTCAATAATACTTTAGTCAATATCAAACCTGAAACGACTAAGTATTTCCTAGCCTATATCTATCTCAAAGCTCATTCCCTCTTGTTTTGCTACACAAGGCATATAATAACTCAAACAAATCAAAGCAGAGTATTATTCCAACTAACATATATTTTGAGTTCCATTGTGAAGGTTACATTGATAAACGTAATCAAAAGTTTCACAAAGTTATTTATAAGTGTAGTTAGGTTTAATTGCAATACAGGTTTGACATAGTTATCTGAAAGCTTAGTTATAATGTACAACAAAGTTTATCTAGGTGTGTTCAGGTTAATAAATATGGGGTTTGCTACGATATTTATTACAAATCTATTTATTTACATTTCAAGACTAAATGTATTTTGATTACTTGTTTTTTAAAACTTCCAATGCTTCTTAGATTAAGAGAGTTATACATAAAGCCCCCCCCCCATAGTGGAGGGGGGGGTGGTAATTTAACGTTTACTACAGAAATTGTTCAACATAAATTCCAATTACAAACGGGAAATGTGAACATCGGAGAGGGGGAGCCCATGCGATCATGAGCCCCGCAATCTCCTCTCTTAACCCAAGTAGTTAGTTAGCACAGAATCCCTTCCAAACCTTCATTTATGAGATTTCTGAATCTAGGAAGACTAAATTTTATATTGAAACAGAATTTTAAAGCATTAATTTTCATCTTTATACAAAGAAGACTAGACCGCCACTGTTTATTGATTTAAATATCTCCGTTTTAGGTAATACTTGCCTAAACATTCTTAAGCTTGGCTCAAGAGGCCGTGATGATTTAAATGTTTCTCAAACTATTTTGGAAAATATCATTCAAAATTTTTTTAAAACAATTTTGCTCCCTAATGAAGAAAAATCTATGCATAATTTTAAAGCCATATTTTTTGTTTAATTATCACATTATTTTTGATCGACGGAATTTTTTTTTCATTTTCCATTCAAACATTTTCTTTATTTTCCATTTTATCTGAAATTCAATGAATTATTAAAATGCCGAGTAAATTGTTTTCTTTAAATTCCAGTTTTAGTTTTCTTTAGAAAGAGTTCAGAGAAGGTTAATTAACTTAACTTTATTAAAATCAATTTATGCATAGCAAAGGTAGGGGGGATAGGGTATTGCATATTCTTTTGTGGGTATTGAACTGTCCAGAAACTGGTTTAAACTGGTAAATAAACAGCAGTAAGTAAACACGACATTTTTTTAATAACCCAAGTCATTATTTTGATATTACTAGCAATTGTAGCAGTTTAAATATTTCACAATCAATGTACAGTGTACACAAACCCCTCTTAAGTGCACATACCTTGGTTTTCAGCCTCAGTTACACGTATTTGTATCAAAACAATCAAAACTTAACTAAAATTTACGAATAATGGATTCTGTGGCACCCAATAGGCTTTGAAAGAAAGGGTTCTCAGGAAGATAGATAAATAGATAGATATATATTTGGATAGATAGATATGTAAGATAAATAACTCGGTTGTAACTTGCGTATTCTAAAACTTTCCCACATACCATTGTTTCAAGTTTAAATTACATATATATATAAATTGTATATAATATAACACATATGTGTATTGATGTAGATGACCTCTACATATATAAATGTATAAGTACAATGGCACCCCCTTAAAGCTTGGTCTGGTCAAGTATGAATTTAATAAATTAGATATCCATGTTTTTGCTTCTTTAAACACAGTTTTATTTTGAGCCTGAGAAAGGACATTTTCCCCACATTTTTCCGTTTTCGTCAGATTAAGGTTTCAGGGGTATCGTTGAAAACCTTTGCATGTAGGGTCATTTGAAATTAACCTTACATGCAGTCCCTTTAATTACACTTACAGTCCCTTTAATTACACTTAAAGTCCCTTTAATTACACTTACAGTCCCATTAACTACTCTTACAGTCCCTTTAATTACACTTACAGTCCCTTTAATTACACTTACAGTCCCTTTGATCACACTTACAGTCCCTTTAATTACACTTACAGTCCCTTTAATTACACTTACAGTCCCTTTAATTACACTTACAGTCCCTTTAATTACACTTACAGTCCCTTTAATTACTCTTACAGTCCCTTTAATTACACTTACAGTCCCTTTAATTACTCTTACAGTCCCTTTAATTACTCTTACAGTCCCTTTAAACGTAACCAGCTCAATGTATTTAATGACATGCAAACTCTAGGTATTATTTTATCATATTTTCAATAGAAATTTAAAATTAGTTCTGCCAATTCTATCATTTATTAAATGGACAAAATTAATTGAAATCAGCGAAAAGAAATGTATTTTCTATATGCATTGGTATATTTTCAAAATCTTTAATCTTAATCAATGAATAAAATTAATTATGATTTTCTTTTAAAATTAATTTTTTAGAGCAATAAATTGGACTTTCTGAGTATGCTTTTATGATAAAATGCTCGGATGCTTTTCATCTCAGTACACAAATTTAACACAATGGGAAAAAAATCCCAGAAATCATAAAAGAAATTGAGTTTTAGCCACAAATTTTAATTTTCTAATCCCTATATTTATTTAATCTGATGGTGTAACCTTTTGATATTTTAAACTTTGAGTGTTTGATCTAACAACATTTTTAGTTTGAAATATCAAAGGTCTATGACATCGGGTTGCAAAGAAATAGGGATGGGGAAATCTGAGTTTGTGGTACTCAATTCCTTTTCGATAAGAATTAAACACAAACAACTGATTTATAACGAAAATTTTAAACGTCAGGCTATTTTTTAAGATTTAAAGATTAAAGTAGTTACTACTGTAGTGATTTTAAGTCGCATCTTTAGATACCATACCAACATATATTGATAAATCAAAAACTAGACTTCACTGATCCATATTTTAAAAATATTTTCGGCAAAAATGTAAACATAAAAAACATAAAGAGAATAAAATTTTTTCCCCCATCTTCTTCACTGAATAAAGAAAATCCTTTATAAAACTTCCTAAAAGTCAATTTCCTTCTTTCAAAAGAAATTATGTCTCTGGATTTATACATTTCAATTTTGTCCAGAAATACTGACTATAATCAAGGTACTAATGCAAGGAAAGTTAATTGCGATCGCGTATACTCTGCGTACATATTGTTCGTCTAGTATCCGAGGAGGAGAAAAGCATTTAATTTTGATAATTTTGAAAATTCACATAATAGTTTCCTGTAACCAGAATATTTCATAGATAATTTTTGTGAAAATGGATTCCATGGCAGGCTGTGACATCTGTCTTGTGATTACTTTTCCGCCCAGAGACAGTACACTGCAGTACAAAAAATGCGCACACCTCTGAAATGACTTTCCTTGCATTAGTACCTAATCATCACAGTAAAGACACCACTTTATCCAAAGGTCGCAAACTCTCATGCTAAAATCGATAAGACTTTCGCTAATTGCTTATTAGAACGATTAAAATAAAAGCAATTTCTTTAGCTTTCTAAAATGTCAGGTCTGTGCAGTCAATTGACGAGGTAGAAATTAGAATTAAAGCTCAAGCTGTCATGAAACTTTAAAATTGACACAATCTTGAAGGCTGATGCATTATTTTAACAAAAAGAAATTTCACGGGCAGCCGTAGTACATTTGAGTTTCGAACCGGGTCAACCTTTCCGGTCCCAGTTTGTACTGTATCGCCCGGACATTAGGTAGATAAAGCAGACACTCAATAGGACTAGCCGGTGCAACAAGGTTGACGCTGTCAGACTTTAGGCTAAATTTACTTTTACTAAAGGGTCAGAGGTGCGTGATTTGTTTTATTAATTTAGGCAAAATGGAATTAGGTGTTTTCTTTAAAAAATGATAAAACGGTTAAGCTGAATATAGGAACAAATCTTAGCTTATACAGTGGAGCCCAGAAAATTCTGGAATAGTTAGATTATGATTTCAAATAGTCCAATATAAAAACCAGATCCAGCAATTGTGTACACATGACAAAGAGGGGTGGGTGAGCGCGCCCTGATTATCTGGTTGATTTATAGCATTATAAAGCCTAGAAGTTTATAATTTATCTAAATATGAGATTCTCTCGAGGAAGTGAAAATTCTAAAAACAAAACTGAAAACTAGATTTATGTTTGAATGCAGGGATGGGCACGTTCTACTTTTTTTCATTTTTCTTGAACGACCCATTTCGTTAGTTTTTCTAGAAATCGTTCCAAACAAATTTTCGTTTGTTCTCAAAATTATCGTTAATTTTCCATCTTTTTCGTTAATTTTCTTACTGAACGATCGTTCAGTAAAATCGCGCGTTCTTTCAATAAAATCGTTCGTCCAATAAAATCTTTCGTTCAGTCAAAAAACGATAGTGTTTTCGTTTAAAAAAAAATTTCGTTTATTTAAAGTTTGTTCCAACAAACTGTTTTTTTTTTTCACGAAAAATTTCGTTCGTTCTTAAAAATGTCTTTTATTAAAAAACTATTCCCAGCCCATCTCTATTTGAGTGTCGAGGAATAATAAGACAGAAAGAAGTTCGTAGGATTTATGCTGCAGCTTATTAGACAGTTGGAATACAGGGTGATGTTTCATGTATAATATAATATAAACGTGCACTACAGGGTGTTTCATCTATAAATAACAATAAAAATGAAATACAGGGTGAATATATAAATAGATAAATAGATGAATAGATAGATACATGAATAGATGAATAGGTGAAGGGATGAATAGGTGAAGAGATGAAAGGATGAAAAGATGAATAGGTGAATAAATGAATAGATAAATAGATGAATAGATGAAAGGATGAAAAGATAAATAGACGAATAGATGAATAGATGAAAAGATAAATAGGTGAATAGATGAATAGATGAAAAGATAAATAGATAAATAGATGAATAGATAAAGAAAGGTTTAGATTTATCATATTCATCTTTTCATCTACTGTCTTCCACTCTATTCCAGGCGTTGTTTTTAATTAATTTTTTCTTAAAGGGACTGAACCCTTCATTCATAGATAACACTGCCCTAGGCACCTAGGTACCTTGAACCCATTACCTTGTCAATAATGTGAGGAATATATTGTCTTTTTCAATGTCTAAAAGTGTTTAATTCTGATAATTTCTGTATTTTTTCTTTCGTAGAAATGGGCTTAATTGTCATTTAATTTGTAGAAAACACACAGAGGAAAATAACCAGTTTTTAAAATAATAAACAACATGCATAATTCATACTTAATCAGACAAAGCATTTAAGGGTACCGTTGTGACTCCAACATTATCCTCTTTGCATGAAAGTCAACTGATATTTGGCGTACAGTCACTTTAAAAAAGGGAAAATGATGTTGGGGCCTCAATGTTAAAGTTTTGTGAATAAATAACAGAACTTGTTCTAGAAATATTTAAAAAAAAGTCAACTATGAAAAATGAAAAAGCTGTTATTTCTTAATTATAAAAGGCATTTTTAAATCATATATTTGTTAATGCTGTTTCTTATTAAACCGGCATCGTATTAAAGAGGTTTCACAATGATTTCCTAAAATATTGATCTGATCAAAAAATTGTGTTTAATTCTGTAATTTCTACATTGTTTCTAAAGCAGAATATACGCGTGTTACTTATGCAGAGAAACCGCAAATGAAAATAACCGGGTTTTTAAAAACAAAGACATACTTAATCATTGTACATTGCTCTTCAGGATACCATTGTGTATCCGACATGCCACTCTATCTGTGGAGGGTCACTTAAAATTACGCTTACAGTCCCTTTAAGAAAGTTGTCCTCGCCATTTTAAAGCGAATAATGAAATATGTTTAATTTAATTGTAAATCTAAATAGAACGTATATATTTACCAAAACTGTGTCCGAATTTAATGAATTTAAGCCGCGTCTCAAATCCCCCAATAACCGGTTTCAATTGAGTGCCGGCTTAAATCTTGAAAAACATAATACAATTTTACGTGGCACCAACCATATTTAAGCCACGGCTCAAATTCTTTAAATTCGATCTCAGGTTCTTTGATGAAAAGCGTATTAACAATAAGGGTAAAAATATTTCTCTGAATTTATTTTTGATCTAAAAACCTAATTTTAAAGGTTGTATACTGTTGATGTCAATCAATGAATTCCTGAAATTCTTAATGTTCAGAAAAATTTCAATTTAGAAGGAAAATGGCCAATTAATTATTACAATAAAAGAGACTTTCGACAATTCACAACGGCACCGTTATGATTTGATTTATGCAGCAGAGTCAAGAAACAAAATTTGATCTGGCTTTTAGAAAACCAAAGATATCTTCCCCCATTGTTACTCAAATAAAGGTTTACTGGGTAGAGTATTAGACACAAACTTAAATTTTCTAATTTCTTTATCTTAGACTAAACTTATTTGATCTAACAGAATTCATAGTTTGAAATGCCTAAGATTAGAAAATTTGAGTTCATGGCATTGACTCAACCCTTTAGCAATGTAAAATGAAGGAGATCATTTTATATTTACAGTTCCTTTAAAGATTCCTATGCCCCCCCCCCTATTCATTCCCAAGTTTAGATTAAAAAGATGATGATTTATTTGAAAATAATATTTAGCTAAAAGGTTTTCATTTGTTTATCAAAACAAAGGGATACATTTTCATCTTTCAAAGGCCCGAAATGTTGCTGAGTATAAAAACTAGTTTTTGCCGTTTCTTTAAGAAAACATCTTTTGATGATATGTTGAGATGTATTCGGAAACAAGGAAGTATACAATTCAGAGAAATACAGCAGGAAAGGAAGATATAAAAGTCATGTTTTTAGAGGAAAAGAAAGTACGAATGTCAGGGTTGTACTAATCTAGCCCGTATCTCCTCACTTAATCTTTATGGCTAAACTTCCTCTAACTCTAAGTATAAGTCAACCCTGACTGTTGTATGGCTAAACTGCCTCTAACTCTAATAATCAGCCTACCCAGGCTGATTCCGTCTCTACTGAACGAGAGTCTGTATTCAACTGATTTATTTATTAACATGATTATACGGGCCGGTATGACCGGCCAGGTTACAAAAGATAAAGATAGAATTATAATACAAAATACGAATAACACAGTAATGTAGATAGTTTTCGATCCAGCTACTGCAGAATTTATTACAGGGTCTAATACCAGGGGGATATTTAAGGTTGGTTTAACCCCCCTTGAACATTCTTGAACAATCTGGGACAGACATGCTTCTGTACATTGTTTAATGTGAATAGAAGAACTGTGGAGGGAACATTAATTGTAAGTTATGGTGTGCTCTAAGCTGTAAGACACTAAGCCCGGAAATGGTCTGAGGGGGATGTTAATACTGTATTCAGTAATTGGGAAAAGTGATTTGAATTAACAAAGTCTATTTTTTTTCTTCATTTTCTTAATTACCAACCTCTATACACGGTCGTTCCCTTACAATGAGTTTTATATATTGTATAAAGACTGATTTGTTGTAATATTGTAATGATAAAAGCTTTCTTGAACCTTGTTTTAACTTAAAAACGAAACCGTACGCAAATATTACGGGTTGATTTCAACTGATGCTTTTGGGTTAAAAAAATGTCTTAATGATTAAAATATTTAATGTATTATTTTCTAAAAATTGGAATGCATTTTGATAGAATATTAGGTTAAGTTTGATGTGACTGCTGCTGCCCAAATATATCGGTTATTGAGTTTATACAGAATTCTGGTGTAAAATTATAATTGGATCCAGAAATCCTTTCAAAAATATATTTCCAGGTACAAACAAATTATTACATGAAACATCTCTTCAGCATTGATCTATGAATAATTTTATCTGGTCTCACAGTTTTTTTTGTTTCTAATAAACGTCAAATTGGCTTATCCGGTCTGCACAAAAATCGACATTTTTTTATTTTTGAAAATGCACCAATCATTGAAAAAATTCCCAACTTGAACCTGGCACTAAACGTCCTCGTAACACTACAGTAGAAGGGTTGTTTCTACAAATGCATGTTGAACTCCAAACAGCAAAGAACTCAAATATGCACGATGCCACGCACAAATCAACCAGAATTTTGCCAAAATTTCTCCATAGATAGAATTGGAAATGTCCCTATTTAGAATTAAAATTATTTCCTATCAGTTGATTTGAAAAAGAGTGATGCTAACCACAGGCTCAAATGATATAATCCCTATATCTTTGCAGCCTGATGGTTTAAACCTTTTATATGTTTCAAACTTAGATTATTTTATCTAACATAATTTATTGTTTGAAATATCTTATGTTTATGATGTACGGGTTAGAAAATCAGAGTTTGTGGCAAAGACTCAATTCCTTTCCATTATGAGATTGAGAATCAAGATAAAACTTTGTTAGAATTCATTTATGAACTTTTCCCTTTCTTTGTGTTGTCCGTCCTGAGCTGAAAACTTTAGAATGAAATATCCTTAATCCCAATTACTTGATCTGAGTATCCAATGGACACACTTTTGATTTTCTTCTTAAACCTTTCTTTCTTGGATATAGTAGCGAAAAATCAAAAACCGTTTTTATAAATTTAGAGAGTCCCTCCCGTTTCTGTATATAATCTTAAATGTCGCGCAAAATTTCAAATTTATCGGTTTCTTATACGCGACTCTGATTGGTTGAATTTTATACACTTTTTCAGGATACAAGTACAAGATTAGGTTAATCTCGATATTAAGAAAAAAGAGAGGATCAAGCGTGAATCTCGATATCCGCCATTCTAAACTTTTCAGCTCTGAGTATATTAAATTAAAACCTCAAAAGTTCTACGGAGAAAAAGAGTTTTCATTAGTGCCAACTAGATTATGTTTGCACACTTCTGCTCATTTTAAACTTTTTAATTACAGAGAATATAAATTTAGATTAGTTTTTATTAATTGTTATATTATTAAAACACATTTGAAAACCAAAATATGAAGTAATAGCTGGGAGACATTGACAATTTGATATTATATGTTGATTTGAATAAAAGGTTAGGTGAGGAAAAAATATAAACAAAAATTTCCACCTAAAAAAAATATTAATTTGTTCCTTTTCATTTTTTAAAATTGTAACGATTTTTTCCGACTTTTATTAATTCTTAAACAATTCAGTTAATCATTTAATGAAATTTCTTTCGAAATTTTTTTCACACAGGGAATGGAATTTTATCTGTTGTAAGAATTGCAACGTGCATGAGTAAAAACATATATTTTAGAATGCAACTGCACTTTGATAATTAAGTTAATACCACTCTCATCCGCGGAGGGTACAAAATGTACTAGTAGATAAAAAGCTAACAAACGTAAATTAATTGTGATAAATAAATAAAAGTAGATAAACTAGGTTCGAATAGGTGAAATACTTTTCTAGTGTAACAGTAATTATTGTTCCAAAGGAATTGAGTCTTTCCCACAAACTCTGAATTTATAATTCCTACATCTTTGCAACCAAATGTTTTAGACCTAAGATATTTCAATCTATTAATTCTGATGGATCAAATAATTAAAGTTTGAAATATCAAAGGTTTACGCCATCTGGTTCCTAAGATATAAGGATTAGAAAATTATAATTTGTGGTAAAAACTCATTTCTTTTATATAATTTAGTTTAATATATAAATATCTATTTAGTATAATTAATTTCTTTTCTTTGCCCACACCCTACAACGTTTATTAATAATCCACCAAACATGATATATATACAGTAAGAACCAGAAAACTCTGGAAAAGGAAGTCGACATTAGACTCATTTTGTGTCTTTTTTAAATAGTCCAATGAACATAAGACGCAGCATTTGTGCAGTGTAAACAGACCCATTTCACTTAATAACTTACTAGTATAGCTATTTGCTGTGTAACAACATCAAATGCACTTCAGTACTTTTCTAATTTCGTCTTCTTAAAAGTTTTACAGTTATCTGGTAATCACTGTATGCGTAATTAAATGTACGTATGTTAATATATTAATGAGAATTACAAATTGTGGAAATTAGACTTTATTCGGTGTAAGAATTATTTTTAAATGCATTTCAGTGGTAAATTTTTCAATGAATTTCTAATAAGATAAAACCACAGATGAAAATGAAAAATTGATGCGGGAATAAATCATACAAATGTCTCATAAAATAAAGATAAACATTGAACAACTTGGAGAACTAATTTATGGAACAGTTTAATATTTTGATTTTCCCATAAAATATGAATTTATTATTAATTATATATATTAATTAAAATTATAAATTATCACAGTTTTTCTCACTTGCGTTCTATTCTAGTAAAGGTCTGTAATTTTCACCTTGGGTTTTCAGCGAACGAAAATTTTCGTTAAAAAATCCGAAAATTTTGTTCGAGAAATATTTTTAGCTATAATGATTTATTTTTAATAAAACGATATATTAGTAAACCTATTTCAAGTTTGTTATTGAGGTCTTTATATTATTATGTTTTTCGGGAAATAAAATTTCGCGGAAAAAAATGCTGCGAAATTTTCGCAGTTGTTTTTTTTGATAAGTTTTTACCTTTTTTCGCGAAATTTTCTCATTTCTATTTTGAGCAAAAATTTCGGAATTTTTCTCGAGCGAACGAAATGCGAAAAAACCCTTGGTTCATTAAAGTGTTCCAGTGTATTTTAAATAAGTTAATGGAGATCAACGTTGAATTAGTTAAAGTAAAGGAATTGAGTCTTTGCCACACACTCTGTTATTTCTGATCCCTATATCTTGCAACCCAATGTCATAGACCTTAAATATTTTAAACTAAGAATTTAAGAAAGAATATTTAAGGTTTACATCATCAGGGTTTCAAAGATTTAGGGATTGGCAAATTTAGGTTTGAGGCAAAGAATTAATTCCTTTGGATAGGTCTACTGTATGTTATCCATCTCTTCTGAAATCTCCCCGCATTCAGGAAAACACTATACCCCCACTGCCACTTTGCATGATAAAGCTGTATCTATATATCAATTAAGTAGGTCGACTTTTATAGGGAAAGATTAGTTTTCAGGCATAGCTGGGTTTCCAAAAGGGTTTCCAATCGGAAACGTTTTGTGTAGGAAACGTTCAGTAAGGAAACGTTTCGTAAGGAAACGTTTTGTTAGGAAAAGTTTTGTAAGGAAGCGTTTTGTAAGGAAAAGTTTTTTTAGGACACGTTTTGTAAGGAAACGTTTGTAAGGAAACGTTTTGTAAGGAAAAGTTTTAAAAGAAAACGTTCAGTAAGAATACGTTCAGTAAGGCTACGTTCAGTAAGGAAACGTTCTGTAAAGAAAAGTTTTGTAAGTGCATTGGAAATCCGTTGAATAAAAAACTCCCCTCCTCCCCACTGTGCATGATAAAGCTGTATATATTATAAAGATTTTAGATTGGGTTTAAGGTTATTAGAATTTATGAGGCGTCTGCCTACATAAACTTCCGGGTTAGGTTAAATTTATGTAAAACTGCGGCATAAGTATATATATAAATAAATAATATACTTCAGAGACAAAACTCGAAAGAATTCAGGGGTAAATTTTCCTTGAAAAGTACACCCCTCCCCCTCTTCTTAACTGTGGAAGTTGTTTTGAGGGTATAATCGTTGAATTTGAAAATTTTCATTTTCCCCAAAAAAAGACTTTTGTAACAAGAATGTTGTAATTTTAAATTGTAAAGGACCAGGGCTACAAAAAGTAAAATTATATGTTAGATTAAGGTAAACAAACAGAGCAGTTATAAGGAGTGCCACACTTCAAAGTTGATCCGGTCTAAAAAAAATGTATGCATAGTTTTGTATCAAAAAAGTGCCGAAAGTAGCCGGGTGGGGGGGGGCTTAAGTTTATATATTTAAAAATTTAAAGTATTTAATGTTAAAAGATCATTTAACACAACCAAAAAATTCCATATATGATCTTAACTTTTTTATCGATCTTAATAAGCCCTTATTCAATTGTTTAATGATAAACCCGTTTAGAAAAGAATAATAATCATGAAGGCACTCTTTTTTAAGTCCCAATTTTAATCCACTTGTTATTTTAATAGATAAGATTTCTTTGTATTGGATTATTACCTATACAGCAGTTCAAATTTATGTCCTTTTTATAACATATTTTCGTCTATAATTCCTTTTTATGTTAACCCTATCCCTGCTGGGGTACTTGAAAACCAGGATATGCTGGGGGGAGGTCAAATTGACCCCCCCCCCCTCTAAATCCCAAATTTGCAATTTTTTTTCCGCAAAACTTGTGCAATCCGTTTCCTTATGTCACAGGCTTTCCAAAAAGCTAAATCTTATCAAAATCTGACAAGCGAAAGTGGGTCAAAACAAAGATTTAGTTTGTTACAGGCAAAAACAGTCATTCAGGCAGTGTGCCTAAGGACTCAGGCAGTTAGTATTAAAGCCCGGTTTTATGCCTAAAGGGAGGGCTTTGGGTATGTAAGAAAATTAAACAGCCTGAGACCAATACTTTTTGAGTTATGTAAAAAAAACTACAGGGGGGGTCAAATTGACCCCCCCCCACAGCAGGAATAGGGTTAATAAATATAAGGAAAATTATTAACAGGCTAAACTGAATTATTATTTTAAAGATTTATTCACACACAAAGATATACTCATATGTAAATACATATACAAATGGTTTAGTTTAAATTTGTTTAAATATTTTGAATATATAGTTTTACAAAGGAAAAAAGAAAAATATGCAAAATTATGCACAAATAGGCGACATTGATCATTACTCATTACATAACATATTTATCATTTCAGTTATTACGTAATCATCGAATCCTTCAACATATAAATTATTTGTTCTTTTATTTAAAAGTTCTTGTAAAACCGGAACTTTCCATGCATGGTACAATGGAACATCAAAATATCTCATTTGTTTCCTAACTAACATTTTACTATGATCAGAAAGATTTAAAAAACAATCATTTGCAATGGAAAATAAATTTCTGCCAAGAACTGTGTTAGGGTCATTTTTGCATAAATTAGAGAGACATCTAATGAAAAGCTTATAACTTGCTTCAATAGTCTCATAGAAAGACACACATCTATAACTGGCTAACATAGTTTTTACATATAAACATTGTAGAGTATGCTGAGAGTACAGATTTTCATAGATTTCTTGATTTCTATGAATATATCACCTCCTCCATTGAGCAATTTTTGAGTAAATATATCTTGAAGTATTTGACTTTTAGCTCTTTTTTATCTTCTTTTCGCTGTAAAATAAACAGTTCTCCATCAGGGGTCCATATAATTCCCAAAATAGCTGATTTTCTCGATCCCCAAATTTTTTTTGCCCCCAACTTAAAAAAATGCCCCCAATTAAAAAAACATTTTCAAATTCCACTAACACATTTTCCCCCAATTGCCCCCAAAATCCCAAATTTAAAAAAAAGTCCCCAATTTAAAAAAACCTTTTCAAATTCCACTAACACATTTGCCCCTTAAAATTTTAAAATTGCCCCCAAAGTTTTTATACTTGCCCACAATTTTACAAAATATATAAATAAAGTATACTTTGATTAACTCTAATATTCATAAAATTGCCACCAGAAATTATAAAGTTGCCCCCATTAGCAAATGCTCCCAACACTAAATGCCCCTAACATAAAAAATGCCCCTTTTCCACTCGCATTTGCCCCTAAAAAATTTAATGTAAATATTTTTTTGAATTATCATTTTTTAAAAAATTGCCCCCATTTCTTACAAATTTGTCAATCCCAAATGGGATTGAAAAATGAATTATATGGACCCCTATTCTCCATCTCCCAGCTGCTTGCCAAACCACAAGCCAGAACTTACTCCCAACCTGATATGCTTTTACATATTCATTCTAACCTAAGAAAATCCCTTTCGATTTTTCATTTGCCACTTCTTCTGATTTTGGTAGACACAACTTTGCTGCATTATCTATAGCTTCACATACTCCAGTAGCATATTCATTAATAAGCTGGCATCATGATTCTGACAATGAAAAGAAGACTAAATTCCTGTGGTGAGTCTAGGATATTAATTTTTGTACCTAGGTTATATCTATGATTCACTCCCTGCTCTAAAGATGCTTTACCCCAGCTAGGTTTTGGTGTACTGGTTAGCTTCTCTACTTCCAAATTAAGCTCTGATCCATATCAAACTTACAGAATATAGGAAGATGACCAGACATATTATCTAGATGAATTATCACACCAGCTTTGGTAACTGGTCCTTAAAATCTTTCATTGCTGAGGAAATGATCAATTGTAGAAGTGTGAGTTATATTGTTTACTCCATTTCTTACTTCTTCAATTCTATCGTTATCTTGCAGATTCCAGAAAATATTTAAGCCTTTCTCCTCTGCAAATGTTCTAATACTTTGCACAAATTGTGTAGGTCTAGTAAGAATCACAATTTATGTCACCGACATAAAACATTTTTACATCATGTTTATTTTTAAAAACCAAATATCTAAATAGCATACAAATCGGCATATTTAAATAATGAAATAATAAGCATAGATATCCTTGACAACATGAGAGAAGACAGGATAAATGTAATAATGTAATGTAAAAAATGACAAAAACAATGACTTTTAAACAACTTAAAAATTTCTGTAGAATTCTAAATCTGTAAATTTGGAAATGGCAGATATGGAATGTTTTTTATTATTTCTCAGGGACACCCTGTTTACTAGTTACATGAAATTTTATTTAGTTGATTGTACTTTAGGTTGTACTGCATTGTGTACTGCTAACTGTACTGTGTATAGGATCTGTGGACCCAAAAGAGGAAGAGCAGGTACATGTTGTGCAGATTGCACATATTTTACATGTTGGACCGCTTTATTTTATATATATTGTACATGTTGTACATATGTTGCAAATGCTGGATTTATTGTACATATTGTACATCTTGCACATTTTGTACATGTTGTACATATTGTACATGTTGTTCATATTATACATATTTTACATATTGTACATGTTGTACTACATGTTGTACATATTGTACATATTTTACATATTGTACATGTTGTATATATTATTCATATTGTACATATTGTACATGATGTACTACAATTTGTACATATTATACATATTGTACATATTGTACATGTTGTACTACAATACATATTATAAATATTGTACCTATTGTACATGTTGTACTACAAGTTGTACATATTATAAATATTGTACCTATTGTACAACTTGTAGTACAACATGTACATATTATAAATATTGTACCTATTGTACATGTTGTACTACAAGTTGTACATATTATAAATATTGTAAATATTGTACATGTTGTGCTACAAGTTGTACATATTATACATATTGTACATATTGTACATGTTGTACTACAAGTTGTACATATTATAAATATTGTAAATATTGTACATGTTGTAACTTTTAAAGGTTCCTTTAAATATCTTTAAATGAAAGAGAGCCCCCTGTACTTTCTATTTCCTTTTTCTAGAATACGAAATTCAAGAAAATTCAAAACTATGACAAGAGAAATTGCAGAATTTTAATCCTTGAGTTGAATTCTAATGTTGAAGTATAAATAAAGAATAGTGTTTATACAAACTGCTTTAGAAGATTAAATCCACTGTTCTCGTATTTTAACATTTTTTAATGACATAAAAATTAAGAAAAATAAATTTTCTAAATATTTTATTTTTTACTCCGTATAATTAGTTTTTAAAAGTGTCTAAGGACATCTCACACCTGTATGCCGAGTCCATTAACGCCTGATCCAATCAGGGTTCAGTTATGTGTTTGTTGTCTGTTCTGAACCAATAGAAATAGTATGGCGGTAACATCTATCTCATTATCCAATCAGAGAAATGAATCCTTCAATCGGCGCTATCAGTAAATGGAAATATTTACTTCTGCTGAAACTATAGTGATCAATCTAGCAAGAATTATTATTAATATGTAAAGATTAATGTCAATATTCCTATAACGATTTTAAGAAATTCTTAAATAATAAGTATATTGTGGCCGAATTCTGATTGATGTTTGGGATTGCCGCTCTATGATTGATATTAATTTTACTTTTGATATTTACAACACATTTTTTTTCCAGGCTCGATCTTTAGACGATGAATCATTACAATCTCAAGTATTCTCTGCTGCTAGAAATCTAGGATATGGATTCAGGTTTATAATTTTGGCTTTTGGCTTTTAAACATCCTAACTGTGATTTTTTTTA
Source organism: Eurytemora carolleeae (assembly GCF_000591075.1). Taxonomy (NCBI): domain Eukaryota; kingdom Metazoa; phylum Arthropoda; class Copepoda; order Calanoida; family Temoridae; genus Eurytemora; species Eurytemora carolleeae. The sequence goes on from NW_019397274.1 coordinate 29,056, forward strand.
AACGACCTCATGCGGTTACTTTATAATAGAAAACAAAAAATTTGGAAACCCGAGTATGCCGAGTCCATTAGCGCCTGATCCAAACAGATTTCAGTCATGTGTTTGGTGTTTACTCTGAACCAAATAGATACTAGTACAATAGATGGCAACTTAGAATTTGTACACTCTCAGTACAGCTGAATTCTGACGTCACAAGTGTTAATTCAGTTTTTGTATACAAAAAAAATATTAATAATAGTGATGATTTTAGAATAAAGTGCTTATTTTATCTTGGAACTTTTTGTGTTCTTTATTTTCTGTTTTTACATTTTTTTATTTAGTCTTAGAAAACATGTCAACTAATGTCAGAACGTTTCTTTTTTCTTGTTATATTTGACAGTGACACTGGTGACGTCGTGTATAATTGGTCCACTTCTCTATTGCCATCTATTATACTTGATAATCTATTTGCTCTGAACCAATAGAAATTGCAACTCGGTAACATCTATTTTCTATCTATCTCATCAACAGATTAGAGATAAATCCTTATATCGGCGCTATATTACATCTACTGAAACGGAACGAAAACTAAAAAATCAGCAAAACTTAAAAATTTCATTTTTAAGTCTAGTAATTGTATAATTCACACTGTATTTTTACAATTTTTACATCCTGAATTCCTAGATCGCAAAATCTCGGAAATGATAAATGCAGGACAATTTTTATTTCTGTTCTATTCTATTATATTCCATTATATTATGTTCTATGCTATTATATTCAAGTATATTCTATTCTATTCTATTCTATTCTATTCCATTCTATTCCATTCTATTATGTGCTATGCTATTATATTCAAGTCTATTCTATTCTATTCTATTCTATTCTCTTCTCTTCTATTTAATTATTCTAGTCTATTACATTCTGTTATGCTCTATGTTAATTTATTCTATTAATAAAATATATTATAATGATGATAATGATAAAAATTATTATTACGAAAAATAATTAGATAAGTAATATAATGTTTATGTTTAGACCACCAAGGGAAACAAGCCATGCAAATCAGGGCAACATTAGGCGACCAAATGTAAAGCTTAACAAAAAGGTAAAATCTATTTTTTAATGAAGAATGCAGTTGCTGACTATAAACTATTAGTAGTACTTTATGCAAATTATATTTTTGCAGCCTAATGAACATGGTTCTACAAAATTCATAAAGTTAAAACATCAAAGGTCTCACGCTCCTCTGACCCTTTAGTAAAAGTAAATTCAACCTAAAGTCTGACCGCGTCAACCTTGTTGCACTGGCTAGTCCTATTGAGTGTCTGCTTAATTTACCCAATGTCCGGGCGATACTGTACAAACTGGGACCGTAAAGGTTGACCCGGCTCGGAAATTCAAATGTAATACGGCTGCCCGTGGTCTGCGATATGAGATGAAAAATTAATTACAAAGGAGCTTTAAGTACTTTCATGTTCATTGATACTTACATCCTCGATAACACGTCAAAGGGTTGAAGGAAAAGGTTGTAAATCTGACCTGGTCTCTTAATATGAAGGGTCACTTGAAATTACGCTTATAGTCCCTTTAAATTTACAATGATAGTACTTTTAATATATTACTTTTTTAGGGGCGTAAGAGATACGTAGGAAATATTCCTTACGGAAGGTAGTACATATTTTATTTATTAAAAAAGGTTTTATAAATGTTTTATAGATTTAAATATTTTCAAAAATGGTTCCATATCTTTCTTTTAATGTACTAACATCAGTGTCTTTGTCAATATTTACAAGTTTTAAAATACATTATAAAAACTGTTAAAAAGAAACTTTCCACAATCTTTAATTTTCTAATCCCTATCCTTGCAGCCTAATTGCGTGAACTTTTGGCATTTCAATGATGTCAGGGTGCAAAGATTAAAAGATTAGAAAATTAGAGTTTGCGACAAGTAATCAGTTCATTTCAATTTCTATCTTTAGATCACCCAGTACTTATTACAATCGAGAGACACACACTCTGTCACATAGTTTACCCCTTCGAACCTCAGGGATATCATTAATCAATTAATCAATTCATCAATTAATCAATTAATCATTAAATAATTAAACAATTTATCAACTAACTAACTAATAAATTAATAAATTAATCAATTAATCAAATATTCAATGAATCAATTAATCAATTAATCAATTAACCAATTATTCAATTAATCAATTAATCAATTAATTAACTAATCAATCAATAAATTAATCAATTAATTAATTGGTAAATTCATCCATTTATTAATTAATCGATTAATCTATTAACCAATTAAACAATTTATAAATAAATCAATTAATTAATTATTCATTTAATCAATTAAACATTTAATCAATTAATCAACAAATCAATTAATCAATTAATCAATGAATCAATTAATCAATTAATCAACAAATCAATTAATCAATTAATCAATGAATCAAATAATCAATTAGTCAATAAATCAATTAATGAATTAATCAATTTATCAATTAATAAATTAATCAACTAAACCATTAATCAATTTATAAATAAATCAATTAATCAATTATTCATTTAATCAATTAAACATTTAATCAATTAAACATTTAATCAATTAATCAATTAATCAATTAATCAATTAATCAATTAATTTCTTAATCAATTAATCAATGAATCAAATAATCAGTTAGTCAATAAATCAATTTATCAATTAAACTATTAATCAATTAATCAATTAATCAATGAATCAAATAATCAATTTTTCAATTAATCAATTAATCAATTAATCTATTAATCAATTAATCTTTTAATCAATTAATCTATCAATCAAACAATCAATTGATCAATTAATCAATTGGTACATTTTTAAATATCATTTTTAAATAGTCCATGAATATATAGAAAGCCGAAAAAGGTGCAATTTTAAATATCTTTTTTTTGCTCTAAAACATAAACATTCTTTTAAAAAATAGTTAAAAATAAATGATTTAATGTTTTAATAACTGAAGCTTTTCCGTTCTCCTTCTATTCTCCTTCTTCTCCTGTTTCTTATAATCCTTCTCCTCCTTACTCCCCTCCTTCATACCATACTCCTCCTTCTCCTACTCATTCTCCTCCTCATCCGCATTCTCATCCTCATTTAAGCGATCATGAGGATGAAAAAAAGAAAGTTCGTGTTTCCCAGCTTCAAAGAAGGTAATCATTTTTTTTTATTTTAAAGAAAAAAATAACTGAATAAACTGTCATATGTGAACAAGAATTGAGAGATTGAAGTATGCAGCAGCATAATTGGGTTCCCTCCGCTGGAGTGGTGGCCACCGGAGGGAACACTTTTTTCAATGCTAATTACTCTGAGTGTTAATCAACATCCCTCTGGTGGAGTAATTAGTGTACTGAATGTTAATTTCCATTCCTCCGACTGAGTAATTAGTGTTCTGAGTGTTATTACCATTCCTCCGTCGGAGTACTTAGTGTTCTGAGTGTTATTACCATCCCTTCGTCGGAGTAATTAGTGCCCTGAGTGTAAAATACCAACCCTCTGGTGGAGTAATTAGTGTCCTGAGTGTTAATTACTATCCACCGATGCAGTAATCAGTGTGCTGAGTGTAAACAACAATCCCTTCGATGGAGATAAAAGCATTCAATAAAAAATGTGTATTCCCTCTGTTGGATATAATTTCCCTCCGATGAACCGAATATGCATTTGTTGCAAACTTCAATCACTCACCAGAATTCTGTCTAATACTTTAAATAAATCGCAATTAAAAAGTCAAAATAATGAACAAAAAGACCCTGACATGGAAAGTACAAAAAAATAAATAAAATGTATATTTACATGATACCCTGATCTCTCTCTAATCTTTTTATTTCTTGCATGGTTGGAAAAGCTTTAAATGCAAAACTGTCAACATTTATTCTTGGATCATGATGCAAATATTTTCGGAAGATTTACTATAAATACATATACAGGGGTAGCCACAAAGATGAGACGACTGTACGGAATTAATTTAGTTTTTATTCTAATATTTATGGTTTCATTAAATTGTACGCTTATTTTTTCTGTGCAAAAACAGATTTTTTACTTTTCTCATACTTTTTGGGTAACCCTGTATAATATATTTCATATGTTTATATATATATATATATATATATATATAAAGCTATTATATCTTCCAGTTTGAGGGTGAGATTTATGCAACTATATTGTTGTGTCAAGATTTAGGCACAGTATTTATCATACCGGGAGGTTTAGAAAACATTTATAATTATTTGATTTAAAAACATTATTCATGTACTTTGTTTTTAAGTACGAATTTCGTACTTTAATAGTTAAATAGTTAAATGGGCTATCAAAGCGGACTCGCGGAAGGAGAAAGGAGTAAAAAGATGAACATTTGAAATTATAAACAATGCCAAGTACCAATTTATTTAATAAAAATTATGGAAAACAAATTATAAAAATTGTAAAAAGATTGGTCAATCAAATTATCTTTTGTTTAACAACTTCAAGATTCTGTTAATGGAGTTTTCCGTTAATTTTCTAAAACAATCATTTAAATATATAACTTTGCCTCCTTTCTTCAGCTTTTCACCACGCATCATTATCCAGACGGAATATTTTAAAACATTTTACCGCCTTTTTACAAACATTACTGACCTGTGATTCCCCAAACAGAGGGATGTCCCTTGAGACAATTAAACGAAATAACCTCCTGTTCTGCGAAGTTTTCGTGAAAAAATCGCGAATTTTCATCTCAAAACGCGATAAAATTGTTTACAACTAATTTTTCGGAAAATTTAAGATTTTACTTAACGGTCCCCTCGACCAATTTATCCTACAAAACACCCCTCGCTGCGCTCTGGATGTTTTGAAGGTAAAATTGGTCTTGGGAATCCTTGGTAAAGTAAAATTTCTTTAACTTCCCTGTAAAGTAGTTGTAAATAATAAAAAATTCCGCTCTGCGAAGTTTGCAAAAAAAAATCGCGAACTTTCATTTAAAAAAATGATAAAATACTTTTAAGAAAATTTAATTTTTCATTGTCCAAAGAAGTTGAGTTTTTGCCACAAACTTATATTTTCTAATCCCTATATATTTGCAAGCTGATTATGAAAATCTTTAATATTTCAACCTTAGATTATTTGATTTATAACAGTTTATAGTTTGAAATATCTAAGGTCTACGACATTGGGTTGCATTTGCAAAGATATAGAAATTAGAAAATCAGAGTTTGTGGAAAAGACAAAATTTCTTTAACTTCCCTGTAAAGTAGTTGTAAATAATAAAAAATTCCGCTCTGCGAAGTTTGCAAAAAAAATCGCGAACTTTCATTTAAAAACATGATAAAATACTTTTAAGAAAATTTAATTTTTCCTTGTCCAAAGGATATGAGTTTTTGCCACAAACTTATATTTTCTAATCCCTATATCTTTGCAAGCTGATTATGAAAATCTTAAATATTTCAATCTTAGATTATTTGATTTATAACAGTTCATAGTTTGAAATATCTAAGGTCCACGACACTGGGTTGCAAAGATATAGAAATAAGAAAATCAGAGTTTGTGGAAAAGACTCAATTCCTTAGTCTGCAAACATATCTTTCGTTATACTTACAGTGGATGTTTTAAAGGTTAATTTGTACAAATAATTTCCTTGTAAACTTTTGTTTAGTATAGTTTTACACTGTTTTTTCAAATTTGAAAATTTTCTAAAAATATTTATCAAAACCACAAAAAAAGGGTTTCACCAGGATATTATTTTGATTTTATCCACAAAAACATCAAACATATTATGCAAGGGCATTAAGAACACTTCATTTCATTCATGTCTCTTTTTTTTAAAAATTGTTAACACTAATAAAATTATGAAAGCAAACATTTTTATTACTCAAGTTACAAAAAGACGACTTTAAAAACACTCGATTATAATATATACATTTTTTTAACGTTTATTATCTTTCCAGATCTTAATTTTTAACAATAAGTATATAATAAAATATATGATGGTCAACGCAATTGAACAGGGTTCTGTAACGTCTACGAAACACCCTGTCACAGATCTTGTTCTCCAATTTTCCTCCTTTTATAATCGGTTCCTAGAATTATATTTGGACATCCTGTTCATATACTCTTCATTTCTTTTTTAGTTTTGGACACAAAGCTTGTCTTGGGTTTCTATTTCTGTTACAATATTACATACTACAGGGTGTCCCAATAAACATGGGAATTGAGAGACGACTTGAATATCATCTTTGATTTCCGACCATTGAAAAAAATGATACAAATTGCATCAAAAAAATAAAACGTCTACATCGCTTTTTAAAATGTGGTCTACCTTTTTTATATATTTAAAATTGACGGAGATATTAAACATTTGAACAGTTTTGATAATTTTTAATTAACTAGAATCTGGACAAATTTCGTAATATCTCCGTCCACTTTGAAGGTGAAAAAAATGGTAGACCACATTTTGGAAATCTCGAGGTTAGTAGTTTTCGGTGTTAAATGTTTTAACCGTGATAATACAAAATTGTATTTAAGAAATAATTCCGCTTGGAACAAAAACGATATAGAAGTCGTCATTTAATTTCCATGATTATTGGGACACCCTGTATATAATATATAAGATATAAATATACTCTAGACCACTGCCGGAAATTCATCATGGACCTTCACCTCCACCCCCTGCAACACGTCCTCATGGTCGTCATCATGTACCCCATGTTCACCATGTACTACATGTACACCATGAACCCCATGTACCCAGCCATCCTCCTGTACAAATGTTTGAAGCGGAAAATGCTATTTTAGCTCCAAGGAAATCATCATACAGAAAAGTTTTAACAAAGGAATTGAGTTTTCTGATTTTTTAATACCTCTATCTTTGCAACCCAATGTTGTAGACCTTAGATATTTCAAACTATAAACTTTGTTAGATCAAATTTTATAAGTTTGTAATATCAATCGTTTACACCGCCAGGTTGCAATGATAAAGGGAATGGAATATTCAAGTTTGTGGCAAAGAATCAACTACTTTAGCAATCCTGCTTATATTAATTTTTATTTTTAATGTCTTTTCTAACCTTTACATGAAGAAAAAAAAATGTTAATAATTAAGATTTCATCTGAGTTTCTTTGAAACCATTCATTTATAGAATGCCAAAACTGCCAAAAAAAGGTCAAAAAAGGGACGAAAATTGTCTAATTCCCTTGTTAACCTTAAACAGGCTGGACACTTATTTTCCTGTGACCCTCCATAGATAGAGTGGAGTGTTCGAGTCACACCAGTACCTTTAAAACTTTGCCTAAACAAGAATGCAAGTGATATCCATGTTTTTGTTTCTGAAAACTGTTATTGCTGGTTTCTCTGCAAAAGTTAATTTTACATTTCCTGCTTTAAAAATTAATGTATAATTTATCAGAATTAAACACTTTTTTAAATAGAAAAAAATCATTATCTTCACTTCATTTGTTTGTGCCTATACACAACATCAGTTTTTACCGAGTCCGAATTTTATGAATTTGAGCCGCGTCTCAAATCTGCCATAAACCGGTTTCAATTGAGCGCCGGCTTAAAACTTGAAACAACGAATGCAATTTTAAGTGGAACCAACCTTATTTGAGCCGCGTCTCAAATTAAAGCCGCGGCTAAAATTCTTTAAATTCTACCTCCGATAAGTTATGCTTTTATGAGGCACAATCAATGAAAATTGATTAAAGTTTGATATGTCTATCATATGATTAAATTAATGAAAATATATGAATGTTTTATCTCCAGTTTTCCATCACTTAAACCATTTGTTCATCATATTGATGTGGCGCCGGTACATCAAACTCCTCATGAAGCTTCACATCAACTTCAACATCAACCTCCTCATGAGCACCATCAACCCCCTCATGAGCACCATCAACCTCCTTATGAGCTCATTCCTCAACCAAACCATGAACCTCAGCATCAAGCCCCTCATGAGCACCATCAACGTCCTCATGAGCACATTCCTCAACAAAACCATGAACCTCAGCATCAAGCCCCTCATGAAAACCTTCCTAATCCACCTCTTAAAGAAGCTGTTCAATCACCTCACAAAGCGATTTCCGAGCACTTTCCTCGGTCTCATCCCCCTCATGAAGACACTTCCCATTCCCCTCATGCGAACGTTCCTCAACCCCCTCATCTCCAAGACACGCCTCATGAAGATATATCGCCTATGGCTGCTGAGGTATTTGTTTTTAACGTTAACTTATTGATAAAAAATTATCTTTAAAAGAATTGAGTCTTTGTAAAAAACTCTGATTTTCTAATCCCTTTCTTTGCAATCCCATGTTTCGTAGACCTTAGATATTTCAAACTATTAATTCTGTTAGATCAATCTTAGTTTAAAGTATCAAAGGTTTACACCATCAGGTTACAAAGATTTAGGAATTAGAAAATCAGAGTTTGTGGCAAAGACTCAATTCCTTTCTATCCTTTCTCTAGGTTGGTGGAACCCCCAGAGATGTCAACGCCGTGAATATTCCTGCTGCACCTGTGTTCCCGGTTAATGACGTAGAATCCTCGTTCATCACAACAGGAACCTTTTTTAACTAGATTAAAAAGATTAAAGGGATTAAAGAGATTGAAGGGATTAAAGGGATTAAAGGGATTAAAGAGATTAAAGAGATTAAGGGGATTAAAGAAATTAAAGGGATTAAAGAGATTAAAGGGATTAAAGAGATTAAAGAGATTAAAGAGATTAAAGGGATTAAAGAAATTAAAAGGATTAAAGAGATTAAAAGGATTAAAGAGATTAAAGGGATTAAAGGGAATGTTGACATAATTACAATTGAAGAGTGGAATGTCTGATTCACTATGGTACCCTTTAAACCTCTGTCTAATTAACAATGACAACTTGAAAACTTAAAAAGACTCATTCGAACCATTTCGCTCATTGTCTCTGTTATTTATAATGCGCCAATTACTGGTAAAGACAATTCCAACTATTAAAATAATCAATTTTCCAAGAGAGGAAGATTCTTGAATCAGACAGAAGTTCACAGGGTATCGGGGTGAATCTAACATGTCACTTTATAAATGGCGGGTGACTGGAAACTACGTGATTCTCTTTAGTAAATTCCAAACAATTGTACAATTTTTATTGCGCAACAGTATTCAAATATCAAATATCTTACATAGTTTTTAACTTTTCATAAATTATCAAACATTAATTGAAAAAAATTCTTTTAAAAGTGCCCCATACATCTGAGTACTTGTTGTTGTTATAACGCAATAGTTTTACAAGTAGCTTGAACATCAATTACTTATTAAGTTTAATGAGTCTGTAAACAATGTTTTTCAGGTGCAATTTTCATTTGACCAGCGGAAATCAACACTTTAGTCGAAAAGTCGCATTTTTTCAATTACTTGATCCTTACACTTCAATTGATTTAAAAATCTAATTGATTATTTACAACTACTTTACAGGGAAATTAAGGAAATAAGTTTACCAAGGGTTCCCAAGAGCAAATTTGTTTACAAACCACTGTTAATTTTAGTATAATTTAACATCCCTCTCTTGAGGGAATCATAGGTCGGTATTTTTGGTCAAAAGGCTGTAAATTATATTAGTATATATTAGATAAATGTTTTTAAAGGTTTCTCTGCAGATAAGAGTAAACACTCCTATGATCCAGCCGAGCATGCATATTTGATCTACTATGGAGATGTTCAATCCAGGTTCAAATCCCCTCATGTTGAGCATAAACCTGAGCATCATGTAGCTCTAGCAGATCAGGTTCATCATCTACCAACCCTTCCACCTCATCTCGTTAATCAACAGCTAAATTTTCAACCTCAGTGGGTCATTCTTCAGTTGTTCATACCTTTCCGATGGTTCAAAATTCTCCAGTGGTTCATACCTCTCCGGTGGTTCATAACTCTCCGGTGGTTCATAACTCTCCGGTGGTTCATAACTCTCCTGTGATTCATAACTCTCCGGTGGTTCATAACTCTCCTGTGATTCATAACTCTCCGGTGGTTCATAACTCTTTCATAACTCTCCGGAGGTTCATAACTCTCCTGTGATTCATAACTCTCCGGTGGTTCATAACTCTCCGGTGGTTCATAACTCTCCGGTGGTTCATAACTCTCCGGAGGTTCATAACTCTCCGGTGGTTCATAACTCTCCGGTGGTTCATAACTCTCCAGTGGTTCATAACTCTCCGGAGGTTCATAACTCTCCGGTGGTTCATAACTCTCCGGTGGTTCATAACTCTCCGGTGGTTCATTACTCTCCTGTGGTTCATAATTCTCAATTTTTCAACTCTGCAGAAGTGGATAACCTTCCTATCTACCATGCTACTGACATTGTTCATGATATCAATGCGGTTTCTATCGCTAATGATGTGCTTAACACTTCTCCAGTTCGTGACGCCTTTGTGGTTTCTGAATCACCAGCGGAATTTGAAGCCCTGATTAAATCTGAATCAACTAATGAATCTCCCCCCTTGGTTTCTCTGGGCATGTTTAAACCATCTGAAGAACCCCTGTTGTTTAAACCATCTGGAGAATTCTTGTCAAACCCTGGGAATCTAGCACCAACAATTATACATCTCAAGGGTAAACTAGTCAATACTATACAGACACAGGATACAGGATACACACAACAAACACAGGATACAGGACTAATCCTTCAGGATATAGGGGTACAGATAAAAGATACAGAAGTAAAACTACAAGATACAGAATTCAATGTGAGTCCCCAGAACGCAGAATACACCATAGATATCAGCAATCTAACCCCGTCTTCTGATCTTATCAAAAATCCTTCACAAGAACCAGACAAACAAAAAGATAAACTTAAAACCATTGAATTTGATTCCACCACCTTTGAACCAGAATCTGTTTCAGTAGAACCAGAATCTGTTTCAGTAGAACCAGAATTTGTGTCAACCGAGCCAGAATTCGAATCTAAGGAGTCAGAACTTGTATCTGCAGAGTCAGAATTTGTATCTTCAGAGCCAGAATTTGTATCTTCGGAGCCAGAATTTGTTTCTTCAGAGGCAGAATTTGTTCAGGAAGAAACATTTTCAGAAGAAGAGGATGAATTTGTACCAGAAAAGTCAGAATTTGTAACAGAGGTCCCTGAACTTAAATCAGAAATTTCTGAATTTATGACGGACAAACCAGAATCTGCACATGAAGAATCAGAAACTGAATCAGAAGTACAAGACTTAGAACCAACTGAACCAAACGTTGAATTAATTGAACCAGAATTGGAAGAACTTGAAATTGAAGTAATTGATCCTTTTGAGATCAATGAGGATGAATCTAATGAAGATCCTGACAGCACACTTGATCAAGAAGAAGATCAATCCTCTGATTCTCCCGAAATACCAGAAAACACTGAATCCGACCCCATACTATCTACAGGAATCCAGCAAAATAGGAACCCTAAAGAACAATCTGATATAGATTTTCAGTTTTCTTCTCCCTCAAATCTTCTGGATCAATTAGAGGAACTAAATCAAGGTTTACCCACCGGGAAACCAGGAATACCAATCAGTCTTCATCCAATCATCAACCCATCAGAGATAAAGTCTCTCCCTCCATCTGGAAATTCTCAAATTCATTTTAGAAATCCGGTAATTCAGCCTCTTGTAAATCCGCAACTTCTGTCCCAGCCTGGGGTGGGTTCTCAGTTTTTATCATTCGGCGGAGGGTCTGGATCGAATGCAAACAAAATACTTTTCCAGGAACCAATTCAATCCCTTCCTAATCCCTTTCTACAACCAGTCCAAAATCCCTTCAGCCGGCCTACATTCGGCCAGGGATTTAATCCATTTCTTCAAACCATGCAAACGCCTTTTGGTCAAGCAGCTCAGAGTCTATTTGGCCGCCCATCGCCCACCAGATTTGGCCAACCACAGCAGCTCCTGCAACCCATCAAGTTTCCTCTCCTTGAACCTCAACCTGTCTCCGAGGAGCTAAGAACCAGAGACCCAGAGCTAAATGTATTTAGTGCTCCTGTAATCCCTGCAGTCCCTGAGACAGAGCAACCTCTGAACTTTGCGTATGTTTTCAATAAACTCGGTGAAGGAGATAGATCATCAACATTTTCCTACAATTTAACCAACATTCAGGAACTTATTGAAATCTAATACAATACAAAAATAAGAAAAAATATTAAAAACTCTTTTTAATTTGAAATAACTTACACTAGAAAAGACAATTTGTTTCATTTAGCCCTACAATTTCGATTAGATGTAAATACTTTTGAAAAGCAGCCTGTAGCTTATTTGAGTTTGTTAAAGGCGGGACTATAGGAGTATTTGCAAGTGAGTCTCCATTTATTGAGAGGCGTGTCTGATTAACAACAACCCGGTTGTCTAGATTAAATTAGATATCCGAGTTTGAAAACTGATTAACAACAACCCGGTTGTCTAGATTAAATTAGATATCCGAGTTTGAAAACTGATTAACAACAACCCTTGTCTAGATTAAATATGCTAAGTGGTGAGTCACTTTAAACGAACAGTCCTTTATTTTTCTACTTTTACAGTTGATAAATCTTCTGCTCAGATTTAAGTGAGAAATAAATGATTTGAAATTATTATTTCTTTAATTCAATAATATACGAATGCGTCGAAAAATAATCGATGATTATAGGTCGTAATATCTGAAAGAGTTGTTTGGAATTAAATTGATTTTTATACAATCCAAGGAGATTATTGCAACTTTATGAATTAATATGGACACTACGTTCTTCAGTCTGGTTTTTTAACAATTTTTTCCTTAAATGCGCAACAGATAGAAATAAGATTAATAACAATCACCGTCGAATATTTTTCGACGTAGGCCTATAACCCCTTTCATTTTTTGCGAACACTCCCTTTAAGTGAGAAATAAATCATTTTTAAAAAATTGTTTCTTTAATTGAATGACCTTACATTTTCATACAGTTTTAAATATAAATGACATTTCAATTATTTGTCTTTTAGGGACATAACTTTAATTTCCAACCTGTTCCTTTTGTAAACGTTCCTGGCTTTTTGGGAACAGGGTTCCAGAACTTCTTATTAAATCAAAATTCTGGAGCATATAATGGAGCCGACATTGGAATACTTGATCTTGGAGTCAATACAGGAGCTCTCCATCAAGATCTAGGATCGTATAATGGAGCTAATTTTGGAGAACTGAATTCAGATCGGATACCTAATACTAAAGCTAACTTTGATTTGGATGTTGGAGCTAAATTTGAACTACTGGATCAATTTCCACTGAGAGAGGAAATCACCCAGAATGGATTCAATACAATCGAAGATCTGATCAAATTTGAATCCGAATCAAGTTCTGAAGAGGAGCTAAGAAGTGGAACTGGATTCGAAGATTCTCTGCTCCCTGAAGGATTAGCTCTTGAACCCGCCCTGATGGATGAAAATGAAGGATCGGAAGATCAGGGAGATCAGGATAGTTTATACGAGGAGGAGTATGAAAACTCTCTGCTAAGTGATGAAAACTTAAACCCTCTTCATCATCTAGTTCCAGAACTAGAACCAATCTCTGATTACAATACTAATGATTATTATGAAGATGAGATTAATCCAAATCCGGAGTTTTATGATTATCAGCCCATCCATACGGTTCCTTTCCCTACACTGAAGGATCAGGAATCACCCAACCTTTTAGAGAAAATTCCTGGAATTCTCGGGGAAAAATCTCTATTTCATCAAATTCCAGTTGAGAATATCTTGAATAGTCTTCCATCGTCGTTAGAACTAGATCCATCAAGCCTGGGGGTAGGAGACATTGCTCTGGGGTACACGGAAAACAGTGCTCCAGGATACCCGGAGACTAGAGGAGAACCATTAAACCTGAATACACAGGAACACGATAACAGACCTAACTCCATACAGACAAACGGAGAAGACATTAGTTCTGAACCCACCCTGGAGTTTGCTAGCCCAACATTGAGCTCTGGAATTGACATATTGGATTTTGATTCTACGGGACCCGAGGAGGGGGGACTTTTCACAGATTATCTCAAATTAAGTCAAACCAATCAATCAACCGAAATTAGTTTTGACACTTTTGACCAGGATCCAAGACATCCAAAACTAGTAGTTGAGGATACCCAGGATGTTGTTGAAGATTATACTGATTTAGTTGGACCAGTAGTTGTAGATTCCCCAGATTCAGTTGAACCAGTAGTTGTAGATACCCCAGATACAGTTGAACCAGTAGTTGTAGATATCCCAGATACAGTTGAACCAGTATTTCAGGATACCCTGGATACAGTTGAACCTACAATTCGTCCTGACACTATTCAAATCATCAACGATAATCAGATTCACCAGAAGCTGCATAATCTCAAGATTCAGGTTGAACAGGCTAAAGAGAGATTAAACCGACGTAAGGTCGTGAAGAGGGTTCGAGTAAGACCAGGAGAAGAAAACAAGGAAAGGAAACGAGGTGAACCTGTAAAAATCATGATAAACGAAATAAAAAAGAAACCAGTTCTAGTTAATGACGGTTCCGAAATATCTATCCCCATTATAATTGAGGGAAAGACAGTTAGAAAGCTAGAAAGACAGAAACTTAAGTCCAAAGCTTATCAAGATGTTCTTAACAACAAAGCTGAAGCAACAGAAGCAACTGTTCTTCCCGAAGAAGCTGTTGTAGTCTTTCCAGCCGAACTTGATACACCAAGTTCGGATGATGATGTTCAAACAGAAACTGCTGTTGTTGATATTTCCCCGAAAGGTACTGATGTTGATGAAGCTTCTGAAGGTGCTGATGTTGATGTAGCTTCTAAAGGTGCTGATGTTAGTGTAATTGCTGAAGAGACTGATGTTGATGTAGTTTCTGAAGGGACTGATGTTGATGTAGTTTCTGAAGGGACTGATGTTGATGTTGTTTCGAAAGGGACTGATGTCTATTTAGCTTCTGAAGGCCCTGATCATAATGTAGCTTCTGAAGGACCTGATGTTGATGTTGATGAATTACACAATAAGAACATTATAGATGTCGTCACTGATATTTCCAATCCTTCAAGGACAGTGCAGAATTTTAACGTGGTAAGTTAAATTTTTTCTTCAAAAGGGACACCCTTTGTTGTTCTTTGAACCTTTATCGGATCAGCTGTAGTCATAATTTTCTCCATTGTTTCTGTGACTGAAATTCGCTAGTCAGCGTTATAGAGAAACCCGAAATGAACACACTCAATTTTTTTATACAAAGCTTTAAAGAGTACCACTGTGAATCTGACATGTCATTCTTTTAAATTGAAACTACGCCTTCAGTCCCTTTAAATGTTTTCAATTAATTGTTCTGATTTGAATTTCCAAATTTCTGTGTTTGATATCTGCTTCCCTTTCATCATCATATTCTACAGAACTATTTCTGAATCAAGTTTTCGATTCAAAAAGTTTAAATTAAAACCCTGAATCATTCATTGTCGACCTGGTACATTGTTCTAGAATTATTTCTAAGTTTTCTAAACAAAGGTTTTTTTTCACTTTATCATTCATGATTACTTCAAAGTCAATTTCTTTACAGTAGTAGACATGGGCATCATTTTTGTGAACGACCAATATTTCTGAGAACTGACAAAATTCGTTGTGAACGATGGTGTCGATCAGAATTTGAAACGACATGGATCGTTCAGAGAAATAAAAAATGAATGGAAAAAGCTAAAACGAACGTTTTTAAATCGTTCAAAAAATTTTGATCGTTTATGAACATTCTATAAATTGTTCGTTCGAATATTCATTCAAGAAACGATCATTTTTTCATGAACTAACGATTTTTCCGAACAAATCTTTAAAAAAACAATAGTTTTTTTACTAAAAGAAATATTTTATTGAACAAACAATAGTGCTATAATGTTATATTCTATTATGAAGTACATAAATGATTTAAATTTTAAATATGTACAAGCGGATTAATTTACTTTTCTCATTCTTGTGAAAAGCTACAGTGGTAGGCAATACTATCAATACAATGAGGACGACTTATTTATTTAAGTTTTGATTGTTAACAAGCTTTTTTCGAAATACAAGTTTACAAGTAATCAAAGAGAAACTTTTTTAAATGATAGCTTCTCTTGACTTTAATGTTTATTGGTATCCATGCTAAATCAAAATTGAAATCAAAAGTCGTCTTCATTGTATTGATAAAATTGCCTACCACTGTATATTAGCTACAAAGTCACAAAGTCGTATTAGTAATGTCTCATAAACTTGACTGTCTCCAACTGTCTAATTCAAAGTGCATAGACATTTTATAAATTTTAGACCTTGAATATTTTAATTATGAACTCTGTTAGATCAAATTATAAGAGTTTGAAATATTGAATATTTATACTATGTGAGCAGGTTGCAAAGAGAAAAGAAGATTAGAAAGACTTAATTTCATTTCTTTGTATCTTGACGGTTGAAGGTTCTCAACATTTAGATTAAGATAAAAATTTTGTCAAAAATATTAGTGTTACAAAAGATTATTAAATCTTTTAAAAATGTGGTTAATAATGAGCACTTGGAAAAATATTTTTAATAAAAAAAATGTTTTTTAAAAATAATTTTTTCTTTCAAGTTTAAATTTTGCATATTATGGAAATAGCAATCTATTAAATTTTAAAATTCCTAAAAAATCTTTTAATAAAGTATCACACTTTTGGCTTAAATAATCTTAAAATGTTTTTTTTTAACAAAACAAAATCTTTCCAAAAATAAAAATCTGATATGAAAGATCTATTTAGTTTTGGTTTTTGGAATGAAAAGTCATGCTGAATTTTTATCAAAATATCCCTCCCCCAACTCCTCCTCCCCCCCACCTCCTCATGTTATTTTCTATTTTCTATATAAAAGGTTGCCAGATTGTAAAGCAGTGTTGAAACCCTGTTGCCATTTTCAACTTTTATGCCCTCATCAGTCTTTTTCCATCTTTTACAAACAGGGTTTCAACTTTTCCGTACACAAACGAAATTCCAATGACAGATTTTGCTATTTTGAGGCATTTTTTTAAAGTAAACATTTCCGAATTTAGATAGTTACGGTAAAATATGCAACCCTATCCCGAGCCCTTTTCAGAATTTATACCAGGAATCCATCACGTTGGAACACACGTTTTTTTTAACTTCAAAAGAATCTTGAAATGTCATATTTCAATTCGTATTCTCAATAACTTTGCTTTTACAACATTTTAAAGTTGTTAAACTCTTAACTCAAGATTTCATGAAATGATTTCACCAATTTTTTTAACAAAGAAAATTAATTAATCATTAAAAATGTTTTAGTCAATTAAATTCTGTTTTGCCAAAATAAAAAAGTTTAAATAATTTATAATTTGTGATTTTCAGGAGAACAGTGCAGAGGAGGAAAATGAAGATTTATCAACTTTTGAACTACCTGAACTACCTGAACTACCTGAGCAGGTTGAGCCCAGCACTGAGGTAGCTGGTGGGGTACTTCAGGTACTTTTATAAAACCAATTAAAGGTACGGTAAACGTCATTTTAAGTGACTCCATTTATTGAGTGGCATCTACGATTTACAACAGCACCCTTAAAAAATTAAAGTGGATTATTTTCTTAGGTGGGTTTTCAGCTTCAGAAAACATAGCAAAAACATCCTCTTCAAAGGTTTATAATAAACCGTTGTGTATTGGGCATTTTTCAATTTTATTGAAATTTTACTTGAATTACAAGTACAGAAGTACAGAAAACAAAATTTATCTTTAAGTCGCTATATTTTAAACGAGTTTCAGGTTGTCATGAAAGTCTAATGTTTTTTGGATAACCCTGTATATTACTGAACTGCAACTTTAAAGGTTTTTTGGGAAAATTGCATGTTTGATAACTTTTTATCTCCATTAATGAAATACACAAGTTATTTTAGTAAGCATTCCTTTTAAAAATTATTTTATTATAGCCAACAGTCTCTTTCATCAGAATCTCTCCTTTTCATTTTTTAAAACTAGTTTGATCTGAGGTGTTTGATAAATTATCTAAAACATAATATATCCTAGCTCCATTGCACACACTGGATTACGAAAGGATATTGCCCAGAGAGAAAGGTAGAAATCTTAAAAAGAAGTCAAGCCAAGACATTTAAAGCAATGAAGATATTTTTGATTTTTTTCTCATGATGCTTATACTAAAAGGCTCAAACTGCTTCATTTTTTCAACTTCATAGTTTTGAAAAAAGGAAATTAAATTACTTTATCTATCAGAATTCATAGTTTGAAATATCTAAGGTTTACGACATATGGTTGCAAAGATAAACGAATTAGAAAATCATAGTTTGTGGCAAAATTCCTTTGCAATTATTTTAATGCATTGGGTAGGGTGGAGTGCATGGAGGGCGGTCAAACGGCTGGTTGGTGTTCCAAAAAAACCTAAAATAGTAAATAGTAAATAATTTTTATTTTTATTTTTGTCAACATAAAAAATAAACATTTTTCCGACGTACTTTTTGAACTTTTTTAAAACCCTCCCTAGCACCCCAACCATTAAAGTTATTGTTGTAGTAGTGAGCAGGCCTTAAAAAGTAAATAGTAAATAATTTTTATTTTTATTTTTGTCAACATAAAAAATAAACATTTTTCCGACGTACTTTTTGAACTTTTTTAAGACCCTCCCAAGCACCCCAACCATTAAAGTTATTGTTGTAGTAGTGAGCAGGCCTTAAAAAGTTTGACCATGGACATGTATTGCACACTCCCGTATCTCAACTCTGATGGAAAAATCATAACCAATCTTTAGAAGACAAAAATAGCTTTGGAACCAAGATCTTGCCTGGAGACAAAATTTTCGATTTAAAAGTCAACTCAACTTAGAATTTTAAAACAAGTTAAACAAATTAGTTATATAACCGAGGTACTATCGAGTTTCCCAATTAAAATTGAAGCAAATCGGTCAAGAGGTTCATGAGTTAAAATCAGACATCCAATCAAACAAAAAACAGACAAACGGAGATTACTTACACTCTTCATATTTTTGAATTATACTAATTCCAAAAACTTTAATTTCTATGTTTAACACAAAAAATACTATTTTAAATTTTGATAATTTTTAATATTTATAACAATATATATTATATTAAATAATGTACCTTTAGATATATCTAACTTAATATATTAATATATTTGGTTCTATTATATATATATTTTACAGTTTCTTGATCCATGTAATATGATAAAGTATCCAAGATATAATATATCTTTACACTATTCTCAGGATTACAGAGAAAACAACTCTTTAGAAAAATAGTTGACAAAAATATTTTGTCAAAAAAAGGTTAATAACGACGATCATTAATTTTTGCTTTATAGAGTTCAACTTTATACTGTTTTATTTATTTCTTAATGGGGAAAGGATGTGGGGAAAAATAAAAAAATCTTTTTTCTTAATTTTAGATGCAGTTGAAAAGAGTAGAAGAGCTAGCCAGGAAACTGAGTATTGGAGAACCTATTCAAATTCAAGATTTTAAGGTTTTAATGATGATAAAAAAATTCAAATTTAGATTTTTAAGGAAAAAAATTTAGATTTTTGAAGAAAAAAGATTTGGATTTTTGAAGAAAAATAAATTAGTTTTTTTAAAAAAGGGGTTGATTTTTTTAGCCTTTTTTACATCTAGATTACTCAAGGGTTATCTCAAAAAAATTCATATTTAACAATACAGTGTCGGTGACTGTAATGGTAAAATAATAAAGTTTCAGCACCATTGGTATACACACACTGACCACTCTTTCTTATAAAGCATTTCTGCACTGGATACTGTATAGAAATACAATATATCATCCTCTATATTATATCACCATTTCAATAAACGATTTTGTATAGATATACAGCTTAACCTATAACTTTGGATACATCGAAAGAATTTATCAAATGTTGTCTTAACATTTTTTCATTGGGCTTAACACTATCCTACCTAAATCGCAGTAATTGTAAACATATATAAATCACCATGCACTATGAGGAAATTACTCAATTAAAAAACTAAGTATCTGCCGCATTCCATTTTCAGTAGGTTTAAAAAACGATGTTTTTAAAATTCTTTCTGTATACTGTATATACAAACTATGCAGTATGTACGTACAGTTGAATGAAGACGACTTTCTATATTAATTTTGATATATATAAATCTGTTAAACAGCATGGATACACATAAACATTGAAGTCAAGAGAACCTTTCAATTAAAAACGCTTCAGTTTGATTAGCTTTAATCTTATAATTAAAAAAAAACTTGCTAGCTAACAAATCTTAGACAACAAACTCGTCGGTATTATATTGATATGATTCGCCACCATTGTACTATAAAAGTATTTTTCAGGTTGGAGTTGCTAATAGCCCTCCTCATTTTACAGGGAAAACTGGAACTATTTCATTTCCCCGACCCTTCCTACAAAACCACCAAAGAAGACGACAGAAGAAAGTAAAAGTTCCAATCTCGGGGTTTAACTCGGAAATAGAAGAGACTCCAACAACAATAACATCATCACCAACAATATCAACAACAGCACCACCACCACCACCAACAACAACAACAACATCATCAACACCAACATCAACAACAGCACCACCACCACCACCACCAACAACAACATCATCAACAACAACTACAACAACAACAACTTCACCAACAGCAATGATTGATCAAACAACTGATCCAGTTATGAATGTAATGTTATCCATCCTTGATGAGTTTTCATCAGAATCAGTTTCAACAACATCTGAAACTTTAACAACAACAACAACATATGATCTAGACCAAGAAACATCAACCACAGCAGAAGTATTCAGAGAAGTTGAACCAATCTTAAGACCACAAAGATCCCAGGTTCAAAATAATCTCCAATCGTTAAGGGAACGTCTAAACAATTTAAAAAAGAGTGCCGGGGTTCAGGATCTCTTTAGCACCCAGACTGCCCAGAAAACCAGCAGTTTTAAGGACAACCTAGATAACAAGATTCAGATTGTATATTCGAACCAAACATTTGACCAGCCAGTCTTAGAGGTTAGTACAATTGTCTTTTATTTTAACTTCAGTAAACGTCCTTGATTTAAAACAATAGAATAATGAATTTTATAAACTAGTATNGGGTTGAATATACTGTAGATGTAATATCCTCCATATAAAGAACAATCTTGTTATTCTTTCTAAAAATTAAACTTTAAACAAAGACCTTTTGTAAAAATATCGTGCAGGTTTAAGCAGCAGAAACGTGTAAGGAAACGGTTAGAAATTGTATAACTTCGAGATAAAGATCAATTTATCTCTTATTATTACTCTTTTAAAGTGTAAATGGTACCAGGTTGAATAAAACATGTAACTTTTGAATTAGGGTCACACTAAATTTTGAAGACATTCCCCGTAATAAGCAACTTTTCCCTTACCTCTTAATTACGTAATTCATAACAGTTTTCTAAAATCTAAAATATTCAGGGTATTGTCGGAAAACATGATACCAACATTTCGCCCAGGGAGGGCAGGCAGATTTAAACAGAAAACAAGAAAATCTAGGAAACTTTCAAATATCAAAATAAATTTTTTTTTTAAAAGTTAGAATAATTATGATTTTAATGAAAATTTTGTTTGTAAAATAATATTTGATACGTTCAATAGGAAGCATTCTCCAAAACGATTCTTTCAACGTGAGAACGCTGTAGAAATGTTGAATTCTGGATCCAAGCCTATCCACGCTCCGGAATCATCTATAACTGAACAGCATAATTCTGAAGCCATGGACTTTAAATCACAAAAAGCTGAATTCATGAACATTGAACCAACCGATCCAGATTCCTTGAAACATGAACAAGAAATCCTCAATTCTATTAAATCTTTGAACACTGAACAAAATAAATCTGTGCTTCTGAATTTTGAACAAATTGGGAACACTGAACAAGTATTACCGGAAGCTTTGAACATAGAACAGAGTGAACCTAACACAGTAAATTCTGATTTAAGCAAATCTAAAAACTTGAACTCTAAATCCATTAAAAATGAAAAACAAGCTTTTACTACTGAAATAATCAACCACTCAAACACTGAAAAAATACTATCTGCCGTTAAAGAGGATAAATATGTCACTGATTACCCTGAGATTAAAGACAATGAGTTTGTACCTGGAAATGATGGTTATGAGGCTGAAAAAGATGAACCTGCGACTGGAAATGATGATCATGAGACTACAAAAGATAAGTTACTCACCGGAACTAATGATTACAAAGCTGAAAAGGGTGAAGAAGATTATGCAAATGATGCCCAAGACTCTGAAAAAGATGCCCAAGAGTCTGAAAATGATGCCCATGTGTCTGAAAATGATGTCCAAGAGGTTGATAACTATGAGTATGATGCTGAATATGAAGATGAGTATACTGAAGATGATTATAAAGAGGAGGACAATGTTGAAGAAGAGCCTCTGAGTAAGGAACTGGAAATGCTGGAACAGCTGAAAAAGAAAAAAACCGAACTTGAAAGGTTAACATAACATTTATACAGTAATAAGTTAACCCTATTCAGTAATCATTACCATAATTAACTTCACACACAAGCACCTATTCATTAACATAATTAACTATGCTTAAGACTCTATGTGGATACAGAGCAACCTCTAGTTGATACAGAGCAACCAATAGTGGAAACAGATCAACCATTAGTGGATACAGAGCAACCATTTGTGGATATGGAGCAACCTATTGTGGATACAGAGCAACCTCTAGTTGATACAGAGCAACCATTACTGGATACAGAGCAACCTATAGTTGATACACAGCAACCAATAGTTGATACAGAGCAACCATTAGTGGATATGGAGCAATCTATTGTGGATACAGAGCAACCTATAGTTGATACAGAGCAACCAATAGTGGATACAGATCAACCATTAGTGGATACAGAGCAACCATTAGTAAATATGGAGCAATCTATTGTGGATACAGAGCAACCTCTAGTTGATACAGAGCAACCATTAGTGTATACAGAGCAACTATTAGTGGATACAGATCAACCAATAGTGGATACAGAGCAACCAATAGTGGATACGGAGCAACTAATAGTGGATACAGAACAACCAATATTGTATACAGAGCAACCTTTAGGGGCTACAAAGCAACCTACAATGTATACAGAGGACACTGTAGTTGATACAGAGCACCCCAGAGTTGATACATTACAACAACTTGTAGCCACAGAACAACCTTTAGTGGATACAGAAGAACAAAAAAAAGATACTAAGGAACTTATTGTGCCTGCAGAGCAACCTATTTCAGAACCTGAACAACTTTCTTCTGATGTTGATCATTCTCCTCTTACAACAAAACAACCTTTGTTAAAAGCAGATGAGTTCTCTGAATTGAATGAAGCTCCTGAATTTGATAATTCAGTTTCAGAGCTTAATAAGAGACCTGTAACCAATGATGTCGAATCTAAAATCATTAATGAGCCTGAAATGAATGAAAAACCGGAAATGAATAATATATCTGAAATGAACGATAAACCTGAAATGAATGATGAACCTGAAGTGGACAATGAATCTGAAATGATTGATAAACATGAAACGAATGATAAACCTGAATTGAACGATGAACATGAAACAAATGATGAACGTGAAATGGATGAATCTGAGTTGGAAGGATCTGAGACTAAAATGAATTTCCAAATGATAGTTAAGCTTGAAGAAGAAACTGACCCTGTCCAAACATTAAAAAGTGGAATCCTGAATATTGAAGAAAAAAAGCAGCCATTAAAAATTATTGAAAGCAAAGGTTAGTTTTTTGTGTCAGATTTGTATTTTTGAACATACTTAAGTAGGGTCCTAAAAAACCTCATTTTATTTAGCAGGTTCAATGTTACACATCCAAATTTTACTACGAACAAAAATTAATTACTTCAAGACTTTCTGAGAAAAATGTCTACGTCTGATAATGTTCATTTTCCAACACTAATCATGTTTATGACACCAGAAGTGACGTCAATGAAACCACGAAATGTATTTTAGAATTAAACAGCTTTATGATTAATCTATTTTACAAGATTATTAAGAGTATTTCTAACTTTTAGATACAAACAAGCCCAACACATACTTACAACTTACATCAGTCTTACAACAGTCTTACATCAGTTTTACGTCAGTCTTACATTAGTCTTACATCAGTTTCACGCCAGTCTTACATCAGTCTTACATCAGTTTCACGCCAGTCTTACATCAGTCTTACATCAGTTTCACGTCAGTCTTACATCAGTCTTATATCAGTTTCACGTCAGTCTTACATCAGATATAGCATTATTAATCACATTTTACAAAATTTTCATTGCTCGCCCCTGAACATTTGTTTTGATAGATAAAGGTAAAAATAAAAAATGAATATAAAAAAGCAGACCAACTCCCCTTTATATTTATCAATCTATGTATATATATATATATATGCTTTTTCCCTTGCAGCAATTATAATATTTATTTTAGATCTTTAATTAACTTTTCATTCATCTTCTTTCATGTTGTTTTAAATGTACTCTTCCTCTATTCATTTCTTCTTTCATTCATTAGTTTTCAAATCTTTAATTGATTAAGTTGATTTTTATTTAGTACAACGTATGAAATAACTTTTTATATTTAAAAAACATATTTTTTTAGATCGATCAAAAGATTCTGTGTCCCATGCTCATTGGACTATTTAAAGGCATTATTTAAGCTAAAAGTCGTCTTCATTTTCCAAAGTTTTATGGGTATCACTGTACTTTCGAGAAAAAATTGTGAATTTTTTTAGAAATTTTGCAGTTTTGTTTCGAAAAAATTTTGCATTTTTTTCTGCGAAATTGTCGCATTTTTTTTTCTTTACCGAACCCTATAAGCACGGTGCACCCCACACTTAACTAAAAATCATTTTCAAATCTTAAAAGCGTCACTGCATTCCCATGTTAAAGAAACACCCTGTATCCTCCATTTTTCAGGATTTTTCGGTCGGAGCCGAGTACAAAAATATGGATCCCCCTGGAGTAAGTTCACTGAAAAACGTTCGAAACCTGGTGACAAAAAACCTTCCTTTCATCTGAGCAGACTTTTTAGAAAGGTTTGTGTATTCCATTTAAATTCTAAAGGAGTTAAATTTCTAATCCATATATCCTTCCAACCCGATTTCTTAGACATTTCATTTTTCAAACTATATATTTTGGTAGGTAAGTAGTAAAAGTATTGAAATATCAAAGATTCATACAATTAGGTTGTGAAGATTTAAGAATTAGAGAATTTATGTTAGTGGCAAGAACTTAATTCCTTTTCCCTGGCATTTAATTTGCTAAAGGAATTGATTTGTTTCAATCGACTCAAATTTACTAATCCCTATTTAATCTAACTAAATTCCTAGTTTGAAATACCTAAGGTTTATAACACCGGGTTGCAAAGATATTGATAATAGAGATTATAGAGTTTGTGGCAAAGACTTAAAATTCCATTCTTAATTTTCAGGTTGCACCCTCAAAGAATTTAAAAGAAGCCCAAACTGAGACCAAACAAGAGAAAGCTAGTGAACCCAAACTAGTGGAAACTCCTGAAAAAAAAGAGCTTGTTACTGAAATCAAACCAACTCGAAAAGATATTTTCAAGCGACGGCGTCCATCGTTGCTAATGAAACCAATTCCTACAGAAGCCAAAGAACTGAAAAACACACCAATTTTTACCAAAAACATAATCAAATCTGCGCAAACCAAAGAATCAACCGAAAGTTCTAAAGATGAACGATCAAATAATTTTCTAATTCAATTGTTTAGAAAAAGAAGCCGATCAGTTTTAAACTAGGGTCTTATAAATCCGTTGACATAAATATAAAACATCTGCGAAATACTGGATAACTTACTCTTACTGGTTTGCATGTAGAGGATAATGTAACGTTTGCATTGCCAATCATCAGATTTATCATCATACAAAGTAATTTGCTGTATGATTTCACTATCAATGTATCAGAAAAATTACTTTAGTCTGTTTTGTACTATTTTTTGTTTAAACTTTAGTGTTCCTGTTAATTATTTTAAATTAATTAAAATTTTTTTTCTGCTTTTAATTTTAATAAAAATTTCAGAATATTTTTTTCTCTTGTGAAATAGGTTTAAATTTATAATCGTCTTTAGTTAAACCAAAACTCAGGGCATTTATTGATGACTTGTGGGCATTTTTGTTTGAAGTTTTTGGTTAATTTGATATGATTGAGATGATGTATCATAAAAAATATTTCTCAAAATCTCAAGAAAGTAATTTTATTGGGACACCTTTAAAACAAATATTTTACCTTTATTTACCAATGTATAAATCAATACCTTGGTTACTTTTCATGCTTTTTTTTATTTAAAGGATTTGAGTTTTCAGAATATTTCAGAATCCATAGTTTAGTTTGAAATTTATAAGATCAGCGACATATCCTTTATATAAATTAGTTTAAACAATCTTTGAACATTTAGAGTGTAAAGATTTTTGGTTAAAATATTCTTATTATTTATTTTTATTTTTGTGTTTTTATTTGTTCATTATTTTTAGCTTGTAAATATATATTCTGTATTTTTTAGATAGTTTTAATTCAATTAACTGTGTTTATTAAACAAACTTGATTTTTAACAAAATTTATAGGATTAATTCCGATTTACTGTCCAATTCAAGAGTAGCATATCTGATTCACAATTGTGCGCATAAAGGGGGGGGGGGGTCTGAAAACGTTTCCATCCCCAATGTAGGAGTTTTGAACGTCGAATTTGCGCTCAAACTCAGGATTTACAGATCTTTAAAAAGTTTATTATGTCTCAAAGGAATCTGAAAGAAGTTTTCCACAACACCCAGTTCAACTACCTTACATAGCCGGTCACTCCCTTTAAAAGTGTCGCAGCGCCTTGGTGTTGACATTATTATCTTCCTAGCTCCATACTTTTTCAGTTGGTACCTTTAGAACTCAATATATTTATAGTGTTGAAGAAGTTATTGGCAAAATTCTCATAGATTTCTATGAGACAGCTTGAAACTTTTAGATAATTACGATTCGTAAAAAATAGCCGACCCTTATTATTGTTGCCTTTAATTTGTCAAAAGCAGATTCTTTGGCTGGCTCCGGAAAGGACTTATTTTTAGATATATATGCCAAAGGAATTAACTTAATCCGGACAATTCCGACTTCAAAGGATTTGAGTCTTTGCCACAAACTCAAATTTTGTCATCCCTTTAACTTTACAACCTGATTGTGTAAACTTTAGATATTTCTAGATATTTTATCTAACAGAATTCATAGTTTGAAATATCTGGGGTCTACGCCATTATTTGCTAAGATATAGGAATTTGAAAACAGAGTTTATGACAAAGCCTTATTTCCTAAATTCCTTTATCATAATTTGGGTTTTTATTCTAATATAATGAACGATACATTTACCCTAGAAAATATATTAACCATCCCTCTACCTTATTCTATTTATTACCAATGTAAAAGCTTTTATTGGCTAGTAACAGATTGCAAATATAAATATTAAGAGAAAGCAATGTGTAAAATCTGATATACTGGGAGAATCAGATCATAATAAAGATCATCTGGGAGAAACAGATCATAATGAAGATCATCTGGGAAACCCAGATCATAATAAAGATCATCTGGGAGAATCAGATCATAATAAAGATCATCTGGGAGAACCATTTCACAATGAAGATCATCTGGGAGAACCAGTTCACAAGAAAAATCATCTGGGATAACCAGTTCACAATGAAGATCATCTGGGAGAACCAAATCATAATGAAGATCATCTGGGAGAATCAGAACATAATAAAGATCATCTGGGAGAACCAGTTCACAATGAAGATCATAAGATTCAAAGGAACTAATTACTCGACTCTATAGTCTCTGTATCTTTAATACATATAAATTTGTAACCTAATGTTGGTGGCATTATTTAGAATATCAATGGTTTGCTCCATCATGTTAAAAAGGTTTAAATGTTAAACCCTATCACAGCTGGGCTATTTTGGCTAAATATTGGTTGGTAGGGGTGTTGGTGGTGGGAGATCAAGGTCAATCCTTTTTGAAAAAGTTTAGACACCTAACTAAAAAAGTTAAAATGTTGGGGATACAGAAATCAAGTATATCGGAAAAATATCTAAAACAATTGATATGTTTTTATCAACCCTATGCAGTGAGACCGGTAAAACTATAGAAAATTAAGACGATATTTAGCCCTATAAAGGCTAGGAGGTCTGAATCTATTTATACTGTATAGCCTAGAAAAAAAGCCCTAGAGTAAAGGTAAATGGGGTTGCAATGCAAGTTATAGCCAAAATGTTCAAGGCCAGCTCATTGAAAAAAAACCCCGCTAATTATAGTTATTTTTTAATAAATAGACTGGTGGGGTGGTGGCATTCTGTTTATAAAGCCAACTGTTTTATGCCAGTTGCTTAACAAGATATAAAGTAACACTTTACAGATGCTGTTTATTCATGTTCTTATGGACCAATTAAAATATAACTTGAGTCTACTTGTCATGTTCTAATTCCATAGTTTGAAGGTCCCAACTTTAATTTTTATTTTTTATTTTATTTTCATCTAAAAAGTTTGTAAGTTTTTTCCACAGGTTTTATGTTTGAATATGTATGCAGTTCAGTGCTTTTTAGAGCACGGTTTAAAGAAAACAGATATTGGAAAATTTGTGTTTGAAAATAAATTTTAACAAAATGCACAAAGTACAGATATCCCAAAAGTTTGATTGTGTTCTTGTTATCCTAATTGTGTTCTTGTTATCCTAACTGTGTTCTTGTTATCCTAATTGTGTTCTTGTGTTATCCTAATTGTGTTCTTGTGTTATCCTAATTGTGACCATAGTATTTCTAATAATGAACTCAAGTAAACGAACAGACAGAACAGTTCGTTAAAACATGGTTAACAAGTTTCTTTGTGTTTTGTCTCAGTAATTAAAAAAACGGAAGAAAAAAATTAAGGACTGAACAGTAAAAAATAAATAATAGTTCGTTAATTCTTAATTCAAAAGGTGATAGAAAGGGTTAATTTCATTAGTGAGTTTTAAGAAA
Source organism: Eurytemora carolleeae (assembly GCF_000591075.1). Lineage (NCBI taxonomy): Eukaryota > Metazoa > Arthropoda > Copepoda > Calanoida > Temoridae > Eurytemora > Eurytemora carolleeae. The sequence continues at coordinate 58,056 of NW_019397274.1, forward strand.
ATGAAAAAAAATTCCGTTAAAAAAATAAACTGTTAATTCATTAGTTTTTATACGGGATTAAAATTCTCATACATCTTGAAGACTATCTTGATATACCTGACAGAACATGAGAAATGTCAATGTCAAGAGCAAAATAAATTTCTATTCAAATAAAGGTTTTGATTAAATATTCAAAGTGCTGGTTTTCAATTTTAAATGGAAACCCATGAAATCCCGCACATAGTGTTCAAAGAACAGTGAATATTGGAATCCAACAAGAATTAGAATGAGAAATCCAACAAGAAGGAACAGGAAATCCAACAAGAATTAGAAAAGGAAATCCAACAAGAATTAAAATGGGAAATCAAACAAGAATTATAACAGGAAATACAACAAGAATTAAAACGGGAAATCCAACTGGAAGAAACTGGAAATCCAACTTGAAGGAACAGGAAATCCAACCAGAATCAGAACGGGAAATCCAACTATTAGGAACAGGAAATCCAACAAGAAGTAACAAAAAATCTAACAAGAATATACGGGAAATCCAGCATAGGAACAGGAAATCCAACAAGAACATACAGGAAATCCAGCATAGGAACAGGAAATCCAACAAGAAAATACAGGAAATCCAACAAGATGGAACAGGATCCAACAAGAATTATAATGGGAAATCCAACTAAAAGAAACAGAATTCGACAAGAAGAAATGGGAAATCCAACAAGAAGGAACGAGAAATCTGCAGCAAGAAGAAACAGGAAATATAACAAATAGAAACAGGAAATTGGAAGGAGCAGGAAATCCATCAGGAAATAATTAAGAAATGCCTGATTTTAAGAAAAAAAATTGTTTACCAAAAATTCCTAAATTTTATTATCCATAATTTATACAAAATCTCTTATCATTTGTTTACAATTGTTATTTACAATTGTTAATACGCACACTGAACTATTTGCGTAGTAATGTAAACATTGAATTTGTTTAAAAAAACTATTTTTTTTTCTTCCTGAAAAACATGTTGTTTTAGCTGAATATCAGATTTCCATCAGTTTTTTTAAATCTAATTTCTATCCTATATTCTCGGAATAAGGTGTCCTACAGTGAATCCCAGATATATTAATATATTGACCGTCATAAGTTTTTTGATAATTGTAAAGAAACTTCTTTTTATCTTTAATTCAAGGTAAATTAATAGCCCTGAAATATGAATGCAATTGATATATTAATATTATACTCATTTTTCCGCGGCATTTGATCTTAAATATGTAAAACTCTTGCTATGTATTCATATATCTGGGATTCACTGTATAATAATATTTATATATATAAAATATAATGAGAATAACACTGTGGACTGGGGTTAATTTGAATTCAAACCCGACCGACCCCATGTACCGGCTTTAATGACGAGCGGCATGTACCAGCCCGACCCTTCCTACGCGGGCTCGGTTTCAACTTTGATGGTGAGGCCTGACTTTTAACTGTACCCGGCCTATCATAGGAATCATAGGGAATTTGACCTTCCCCACTTACTTAGTTTAGTGTTTAATATAAACAACCTAGTACATACATAAATAAATTTGACTTTTTCGTCTCTGTCTGTGTCCAATAAACGTAGAAACGGCTGAACCGATCTACGCCAAATATTTTGCGAAATGACCTTAGAGATGGTTTATGAATGAATGGTTAAAAATAAAAATGATATCCGAAAAAAATGTCAATATTTATTTATTTAGAAATGCGCAAATTTAAACAGAAACATCTGCAAAAACGATTTACAATACATTTGTAACTTGAACAGCTTACGCTAAAATATTACTAGCAAAGGGGTGTGAAGCCCCCTGAGAGCACAGTTATTTCATGATTACGTGCATATTTCCTTTATCAGAATCCAAGAAAATTTGAAAAGTTTAAGATTTTAAAAAAAATTGTAATTTTCTAAACGTTAGTTTTTATCAGTAAAAAAATGTTAACTTTGACGAAGACATTGGTTTAAACGTTTTTATTATCAAGTTCTTTAAAAGTGTTGTTTCGTTCAGGTTTATATCTTTATCAGAGTCAACAATTTCACAGTTCCTTAAAGTCTAAAGTAATGATTTGAATTTGATAGACTTTAGTTGGACTATTGTAAAGCCATTCGAAAGCCCAAAATAATGGTTAATTGGGATCAAAGAGAACTCAGATCTATTGTGTTAATAATCTTGGGATAAAGTATGGATCTTAATCTAATGCACCCCTACGACTAATAATATGAAATTATTATATAATTCCTCTTCAATATTCCTGGGTGGTCAGAACCTAAATGGATAAATTTCTTTTAAAGATTAAGCATTTATCTTCAAATTAAAAAATGCCCAGATTGGATTTTGAGATAAACCGTTTAATATTAACAATACTCCACACAAAACAGTTCCAACCGCAATACTGACCAGGACTGTTATAGAAATGGGCATCGTCTTTGTGAACGAACACAATTTTTGAGAACACACATCATTTTTCGCTAACGATGGTGTCGTTCAATAAATAGTAACAATAGATGAACGATTTGGATTGTTCAAATGATCTCAAAAGGCGATATTTTTTTTACTAAGCAATCAAATATTCTGAAACTTAAAACACTTAGATTTGTTTACTGAAAAAAGATTTTTTAAACAAACTTTTGAAGAAAAAGATCAATTTTTAATAAAAGAACATTTTTATTGAACAAAAGATTTTACTAAACGAACGGTTTTACTGAAAGATTGTTCAGTGAGAAAACGAACAAAATAGATGGAAAATGACTGAAAGAGAACAAACAATTTTAAACGATAGAAAAAAAGAACGAAATAGGATTGTTTACGAGCGATGAACAAAAAAGAATGAAAAAAAGCTGCATTCGAACATCTCTAACCCGTAGGAAATCCTTGAGTATTGTGTTTATTGAGTTTGGTAAAGTTTATTTATAAGTTTGAAAACAACCCGCTTTGATGAATTCAGCTTTGAAGTTTATAAACTAAGTTAACTGGGGATACTTCTAGTGCTGGCCCCAGATATTACATTGATCCAGATTGCTATAAAAAAAACTCGCTTATTTGTTTTATTGTAATCCTAGAAATGTACATTTTTGGTAATATAAAGAACGTAGCTTTAGCTGTAGTTTATAAAAAGTTGTTTCGTAGAGTTGCATGTTTGATTCACAACGGTTACCTTAAAGAATTAAAGGGAGTATTCGTGAAAATTGAAAGATGGTATAGGCTTATGATGAAAAATAATCGCTTTTAATCGCTACTAATCTTACTTCTATCTCTTGCGTCTATAAGAAAAAAATTGTTAAAAATGACTCGTGCGAAAAAACGTAGCGTCAATAAAAATTCAGAAAGTTGCAACATTCGACTCGGATCGTAAAATAATCAATTTAGTTCCAAACAAATCATTCAGATATTACAAACAATAGGCAATGATCTTTTTTCGACGCATTCGTATATAGTTAATATTTCATAATATTTTTGATTTTGTGTTTTAAATAATATTTCGCTGGCGCTGGATTTTCGAACATTCCTGTAAAATTTGAAAATGTCGTCTTCATTATAAAAAATCCTCGAAACAGGAATAAAAGTTTTCAATAAAAAGATTATAAAGAATAAACATGATTATGAAATATCAACTAGATTCGATCTTAAACCTACATTTGACTAGTGATTATAAAGTTGTCTAAAGAAAAACAAAAATAAAAAGTTGCAATATTTATTTATTTCCAAAAATCATTTTCATTATCCAGGGTTCAGATTAAACTACATATTGCGTTTCCTCTCCTTCAGTTCTTCTAGGTAGCATAGATCCAGACCTAGATAAGCCAGGACATCACAGATGCAGTTTCCACAGTTGGAAGCTCCAAGTATATCCTGGATACACCCAACGATATCAAAGGTTAGTCCGCAGTCAAACAGGGCCCCGGAAATTTCTCCAACACAGCCGAGAATCTCATCATTGGTACAGTAGGGAACTGGATGGTCCTTAGTGCTCAACTTTCTAAACAAAAAGAATATTTTTTTTACAAGAAAAAATAAAACACACAATTAAAAAAATCTGTTTTTGACAAAATAATTTTAAATTTTTAACAGTTTCCGTTCGTTGAAGAAAGCTGAACATCTTTTCTAAAAGCTAATTCTCGATAAAAAATATTTTTGAAAAATTTTGGAGAGGGGGGGGGGAAATAAAAAATTTACATAAGAATTTAGTTCTGGCCACAAACTCTGATTTTCTAATCTTTGCAGCTCAATGTCGTAGACTTTTGAAATTTTAAACTATATGAATTCTGTTAGATTAGATCAAATAAGCTATGGTTGCAATATCAAATGTGTAAACCATCAAAAATATATAGGAGTTAGAAAATTTGAGCTACAGCTTGGATCCTTTCCCTGTTTAAAAAAACGATTCCTTGTTTTTTTTATTAACAATTTTTTCGTTCAGTAATGAATACAAAATTTATGTTTGTGTTCTTTTTCCAAATGTCTACAAAACTTACTTGAACTTGGCAGCTTCAGAAAGGGCAACACAGGCCACAAGCAGAAGAACAGTGAGTTTTCCAAACATGTTTAGGATTGATAATGATACATGATAAACTCATTGCTTTTATACAACATTTTCTTATCTTTAGAAGACAGCATTGAAACTAAAACAAACAATAAATGTATAAAATGCACAATAAAAATTATGCTGATCAAAACAAACAACTTTAATATTCTTTTGGTTCCGTCATTTAAACAACAAGCAGATGTTTATAAAACAAAGTGGCCATTTTTTATTAATGATTCGTTAAAGATACCAGGATACCTTTGTTACCAATTCAAGTATCCATCTGATGGGACCTACCATTGTATAGTACCAATTCAAGTATCCTATTGTATAGTACCAATTAAAGTTTTCATCTGATGGGACCAACCATTGTATAGTATCAATTCAAGTATCCATCTGATGGGACCTACCATTGTATAGTACCAATTCAAGTATCCTTCTGATGGGACCAACCATTGTATAGTACCAATTCAAGTATCCATCTGATTGGACCTACCATTGTATAGTACCAATTCAAGTATCCATCTGATGGGACCTCCTATTGTATAGTACCAATTCAAGTATCCATCTGATGGGACCAACTATTGTATAGTACCAATTAAAGTTTTCATCTGATGGGACCAACCATTGTATAGTATCAATTCAAGTATCCATCTGATGGGACCAACCATTGTATAGTACCAATTCAAGTATCTATCTGATGGGACCTACCATTGTATAGTACCAATTCAAGTATCTATCTGATGTGACCTACCATTGTATAGTACCAATTCAAGTATCCATCTGATGGGACCAACCAGTATGATACCAATAAAACAGTGGCACGGTATGCAAAAATCTTTTTGAATCAATTCTTAAAAAGCAAAATTAAAGGACTAGAAGGTGCTCTCTCTTCTTTGGCTCTTAATCTTTCCAGGAAGTGGGATGTCCCTCCTATTTTCCCCACCATAAGCCGCCTCTGATCTAGTCTGATCTGTGGCCGAATTTAAAGAATTTGAGCGGCGGTTTAAATTTAAGCCGCGGCCTAGATATGGTTGGTTCCACTTAAAATTGTATCAAATGTTTCAAGATTTAACCGGCGCTAAATTTAAACCGGAATTTGGCAGATTTAAACTGCAGCTCAAATTCTTTAAATTCTGGTCTGATTATTATTTGCTCAAAAAATGTTTTCCTAAAAGAATCCTACAGGTTACAAGGGTGTATCATATGTTAAAAGGATGTATTGTAGGTTAAAAACTTACCGCTACTGTCTTAACCCTATCCCAATTGCACTATTTTTGTCCAATATAACCCCCTTCTCCCTCCCTTATGTTATTGACCTAATTGGAGACCAAAAAAAATATTTTTGTATCGAATATTTTGCCAGCAAAGGAACTGAGTTTTAGCCACAAGTCCTGATTTTCAAATCGCTATATCTGATTGTGTTAACCTTTTGATATTTCAAACTATCATTATTTGATCTAAAATAATTCATAGTTTGAAATATCTAAGGTCTACGACATTGAAATGCAAAGATATAGGGATAAGAAAATCTGAGTTTGTGACAAAAACTCAATTCCTTTAATAAACATTAAAAAATAAAAATTTGGACAGTTTTAAGTGGTTTAAAATGCATTTTTTTATACTGATATCAAATCTTTGATACAAATATCGAGATATTTTGTAGATTTTTTTTGGTCCTACTTGTGATACTGTTTTTTTCTTTTTTTCATTTAAATGGCTTTCACCTATACAGGGCTCTATATTTATAGTTTGACACACCTTATTACATTTGAGGGGAAAGGGGGGGGGAATTCACAGAAAAAATAAAAATGTTTAAATGTTAAACTCTAAATTTTTTAAGTGCTGGACTACAGATGATGAAGATAGCTATTATTAAAATACGGAAATAAAAAAGTGTAAATTATGTATATATGTAGAAATGACTTACATGAATATTAAGGACACCTAATATTTAGAATATCAAAAAATCATATTTTTGAATAATAGAATTTAATGAACAAAACTCAAGTTTATTAATAACTTGTTATTTACGTTATTTTTGTTTAAATTAGTTCAAACAAGGTTTTGTTTAATATTTGTCTTTATCTTAAAAAAAGTATATATACTGAGTCGTAAAAAATCTTCTTATCTGAATGTAATATTTACCTTCCTTTAATGAGTTTTGTAAATTTCACTCCAGAATGAAATGTTTCGAAAAAAATTTTATGAAACTATTGTTTACTTTATTATTCTTACTCACTTTATCGTGAATTTCATAATGAATGTGCTATAAAGTAATCATTGTGCTAAAAAGTTAAATTAGCTGTACATTATAACAATAGCACGTGTGCTATAAAGTTTTGATTGGTTCCCGGATTTTCTCCAAAAAGATTAGGATTTTTCCAAAATAATTTTTTTTTAATTGAAATGAAAATAAAATTGAAATCAACTTTATTTTTTTTTACTTCTGTTTAGTTCAAAAGTTTATTTGATCTTTATAAAATTTTTGTTCAAAAACTTTAAGGGAAACAGGACGAATTTCGGAAAAGATTATAAACTCCGGAAAAAAATTCCCGAAAAGAGAAAGAACTCCGAAAAAAAGATAGATTTCAGAACCCTCCCAGAAATCCTCTGTTTGTGAATCTAATCTCCTGCAAATTATTTAAATGTTTGCTTGCCGTGGTCTCTAATTGCTGAATTAAATTTGCATTACTGCAAACTTATTCAATTGAAACTTAACTATCCAAACTTAGATGGTTTACAGGTACTAGGACAGAATTAACATACAGTGAACTCCATAAAACCGTCAAATAGGAAGACGACTGTTGACTGATTCAAATAGTTCAATGAACATAGCATGATTTATGACTAGGGATGTTAATGTTTTCATTTTTCAGATCGTTTTGTTATGATAACGACGACGAAAAATCGAAAACGAAACGATCGTTTTTAAAAACGATCGTTTTTAAAAAATTCANAACTTTGTAACCGATCCCGGCCCCTGTCCTTTTTCAAAACAACACTTCTTTTCTTAAATAGTTTTTATACATTTTGAAAAGATTTATCTGTTTCAAATCGATTTTGGAAACAATCGCTTAGTTTTTAAAAGGAAAAAGGACAACTAATTGTTTTTGTTTACAACGAAAAATTGATTCGTGAAATAAAATGAAACTAGAAATTGTTGCGAAAGAAACTAGTCATTTGCCACAAACTCTGATTTTATAATTCATATATCTTTGCAGCCTGATGGTGTAAACCTTTGATATTTCAAGCATAAACTATTTTATCTAAAACAATTTAAAGTTTGAAATATCTAAGGTCTACCAAATCAGAATAATCATTATAATTTCTTATAATTATCATTTTCTACTTTTTTAATCGCAATATACAGGCAGCCATAGTACATTTGAATTTCCGAGCCGGGTCAACCTTTCTGGTCCCAGTTTGTACTGTATTTAGCTCTTGGGCAGGACTAGCCGGTGCAACAAGGTTGACGCGGTCAGATTTTATGCTTCATATAGGTTCAATTTACTTTTAATAAAGGGCAGAGGTGCGTGAATAGACACCGTGATTTTTTAAACCTTAAACGATTAGTTCAAATTCAGATTTTGCAGTTTGTATTTCATTTTCATTTTCAATTTCACAAAGTAAAAATAGATCATGCAGAGAGATCATTAGATATCGAAAATGGTATTTTTAAAAGTATTTTTACTTATTTATCATAAAGGGTAATCTCTCAAAGATCATAAATGTGCCAAAAATTATGCAAAATGTGATGAACTACATATTCTGCTAGTACTAGGTCTCCGAAAACTATTTAAAATTGTAATGCAAAAATTGTGAAAAATTATTCTTTTGGTACTTAATGAAATAGAATTTGCAATTTTGAATAGACAAACTTCAAAGGTCTATCACCAAAAATTATTTGTTTCTAAGAATAATCTTTATGATAGTTGCATTCAAAGCATGATTCAGATGCTATTTTTGTCTCTTTAACCCTATCTCTGCTGGGGTACTTGAAAACCAGGATATGCTGGGGGGGGGGGAAATTGACCCCCCCTCTAAATACCATGTTT
>NW_019397274.1:67535-92187 GCF_000591075.1 Eurytemora carolleeae
GCGCTGGTCAGTCATGAGAAAGCAAGTTGCACTGCTTTGCAGACAAGTTTGTTAGCACACACGCACGTTCTTTTGGTACAGACACACAGCATGCCTACAGTCAAGGAAATTGCTGAACAATGTCGTCAATTATAATTAAGCTTGAATAACAAGTAGTTTATTGTTCAATGATCTATCTATTATCTCTACCTAGTTTGGTTCCTACCTGAGCAGGCTAAAAAGTATAATCGAAGGCGATTAAGTCCACCCTGTACATCATAAAATAATCTATGCCAAACCTGAGGCTAAAAGACTCAATTAGCAACTTATTAGACCATTTTATGATTTCAGCAAAACTTCAAAGTTTTTTAGCTGTATAAAAAGAAGAATTTAGAAAGTTGAGACTGGTCTCTTTAGAATTTATTAGATTGAGAATAAATTCCTTTAATAGTCCCAGGGATTATCATTTAATAACATTTAACTGCAGCCATTAGAGGAATTAATTNATCTTAAAAGTATTTAGTCTTTGACATCAGGTTGCAAAGAGATATGGATTATAAACAAGAATTAGTGGTAAATCTAAAATTTGAATATCGATAATTTTCAATTGTAATTTCTCTTAAGGCTGCAATGTATTTATTCTTTCTGTACCAGAAATTCGCAACCGATTTTAATTTCTATTCATTAGAAGGTAAAAAAAAGTTCACGGTAATAATGTCAAAAATGAGAGTGCTAGGGAAAAATAATAGGCGTCAAACTCTCCTCTACTGCAAAGTTGCGTAAATTGATTGATTAATACTTTTTCTGCAACCATGTTTTCCTCGTGAATTATAGAATAATACTTTGAAATGAATTTCTTTCTTCTTTTATCAATGAATATCTAAAATTTCACAAACCTGAGACAAAAATGTTTATTTTAATCCTGGTCAAACCATTTTTGGTTGATTCCCTTAGTCTGACTTATATCCTTCTGTTAAAAAGGTTTGGTTTTGATTTTCTAGTTTTTTTTGTTTTCGGTAAGCGCTTTCCCAATCATTAGTTTCATCTTTTAAGCAATTTTCTCCAACCTGTAATCTTCATTCTAGAGACATGCAGATATCGGGATTACTCTGGGTTATGGGGGGGGGGATAGCTTAAAGGGTATTTTCAAGTGACCCTCCATGCAAAGATGACAATGCCCGATTTACAAAAAAAACCCTTAAAAGCTTTGCCTGATCAATTATGAATTGGATATCATTGTTTGTTTTTTTTTCATTTGAGGTTCTGTCCAAAAGTGAATTGCGCATTTATTGTTCAGAAGATCAATGCCGATGTAAATCGAGCATTTCCATCTTGGGTCAATTGAAATTAGGCTTACAGTTCCTTAAACCTATTCCATCCAATTATCCATGCTCCGCATTAGAATACTAACTGATCACCCAAATAATGGTTAATACTAATGAATCGAAGAAAGCCCAAGCTCTCTGGCAGACCCTCCGTCTTTCTTCCACCTCATACGACGGGTTAATCATTCTCTTTTAGATTCGCAAACCTTATTTTCCGCTCCCTTGTGTGTCTAAGCCTGGTGGCCTGAGTTTTAAATGGAGATTTTAACGGCAGCTGGAAATTCATGTTTAAAATATGGGAACAATTTCTTGAAAATAAGTACTATGACATTATTATCTTATATCGGTGTAATTCTTACTTTAGCACAGACTAGGTTACATGGCTAAGATGACAAATTAGTACTTGCTGCCTTGCCGTTTGATGTATAGGTAAAAAAAAATAGTTTTTAAATGGACTGCAGACGTAATTACAAAGTAAAACTAGATTTCTGTAAAATGTACGATGCACGATTGTACCCTGTAAAGCTTTGCACAAGATAAATACCTATGTTTTCATCCTTGAAAACAATTTTTTTAAATAACAGACTTTCTATAGAGGTTTGTTGCGGATTTTTGCTCCAAAGACAACGAAGCTATAGTAAAAACCAAACAATTTTCTTAATGTATAAAAAGTGTTAGTTTTTTTTGTCAAAGAAACTGAGTTTTTGCCACAAACTCAAATTTTTAATTTCCATATCTTTTTAACCGGATGGTGAAAACATTTTCTATTTCTCTTTTAGAGTTTTTAATCTAACTGAAGTAATAGTTTGATTTAAATATTAAAGGTCTTTGACATCAGGTTGCAAAGAGATATGGATTATAAACAAGAATTAGTGGTAAATCTAAAATTTGAATATCGATAATTTTCAATTGTAATTTCTCTTAAGGCTGCAGATGCAAACGGAGTACATATTTTCACTAGAGGCCTCAATTTCATTTGTGAAACCCCCCCCCCCATATTTTGATTGAAAACCGCAAGCATTTTATCGGACACCCATAGAATTTCTTTGGAGACCCCTTGCTCTCCAATTATATTCTGCGGTCTCCAAGGATATGGTTTGTGTCTCTGATGAAAAGCTTGAAGTCTCCAATGAAAATATGGGGGTCTCCAATGAAACAATGAGACATTTGAAAGTAGATCGACCACACCCTCTTGAAATTCCAATCAATAGTCTTTTAAAAGAATATTTTCACCTAGAACATACGGAAGATTCATTTGTACAATGTACAATGTATAATATATAATGTATGATCATGTGTTCAGTTTTTAAAGTACAGCAGTGAAAATGCATCTTCTGAAAACTTGCCCATAAACTTGGATAGTATTACACATAAAGAAAACTTTCAAAATCCATAAGGATAAAAGGATTTTATAGAGAAAATACAATATCCTGCTATGCACACATTCCTACTGCTTTATCTTTAACTATATGGAGGTGTAATCTCCGTTTGTTTGTTTGTTTGTATGTCCGATCATAACCGAAGAACCCTTTGATCGATTTGCCTAAAATTTTAACTGGGGAACTAGGAATGCCCATGGGAATGTTCTTAGCTTGGTTTTGAGTTTCTTAATTAAGTGGGTCTACTAGGGGAGAAAAGCTAAAATCGTAATTTACGACCAAGCACAGGTAAACGGCGGGAGTAACTATGAGTACCCTGGGCAACACTGGGGTTTTAAGCTTGTTACTAATAAAATAAATAAAATAAATTTCTGCAGTAATAATAATAATAACAGATATTAACAAATGTATGTAAAATTATAGCAACATAAAGAGCTTAGATTGCTGCCATGAATGTGCTCTAGAGAAGTATACCATTGATTAAATAAAATAACAGATAGGACACAAACTGCTGTCTTTTCAAGATTTATGTGTGTTTCGTTCACAATAACTCCTTGGCTGAAGCCCAAAGGAGTTACGCGTAGTCGGAGTAGAACAGGCTCTCTCTCCGACCCTGTTCCAGCCAAATGACAGTTGGAAAACAATTTGAATAACTTTCATTAGAAATTTAAAATTTTTACTTTGCATAGTTATAGTTAATATTATTCCAATTAAAAATATTTTTAAAACAAGACAGGAAATTGAATATATTAACAAAGAAAGGTTTAAAAAATATTAACAGTTTTAAGATTTAAAAAAATATATTTTTCTCTACTTCAAATATTGAGAGTTTGTACAATTGTAAGTTTGGTTGTTTTCTAACAAAAGTTTCCGCATATTCATAAACTTTCCTGTTCCAGGAATCAATCTGAATCTTAATTCTGTTTCTTGGTTCGAAACTTGCAAAACTTTTGTAAACTTTTTGCAAATAAGTCTGGATACACAATAATTGCAATTAATTTAATTATACACATTTTAGAAAAGAAATAAATTTCCCATTAGTTTAATTATCAAAACTTTTAACAAATTGTTTTAAATCTAGATAAATAATAATAAAATTAGCATTTCAAAGTGAAAATTAATACAAATAAATACATCGAAATAACACACGTGCTAAAGAAACTGCACTGTTAAATCCGGAATTCATTTTAAGACCCGCGACAACATCAAACCAGCAAAGAGCGAGCTGGACAGTACACATACAGATTATACTAGGCAAAAAGGGACGGTATACCAAATGAACCAGACTCTTTTAACTCTATTTTAAAAAATTATATTTATAATCTGATTATGTAAAACTCTGATAGCTTAAACTTTACATTTTTATCTAGAAAAATTCCTTGTTTAAAATATAAAAGGTGATAAACATTAATTTAAAAAGATTAAATAATTATAAAATTTGAGTTTGTGGTATGAACTCAGTACCTTCATCAAAATGTTCGTGATCTATAAATTTTTAATCGACATTTTGTAATTGTGAATGTGGTATTCTGATTTCTGATGTATTTTTAGATTTTAACCAATTGATCTTTTAGAGATAATAGTTTGAAATATAAAAGGTTTTCGTCATGGAGTTGCAAAGATATAGGGATAAGACAATCAGAGTTTGTGACCACACAACTCAGTTCTTTTGAAGGCTGTACACATCCTTCACAGTGACAACACACCTCCTGTTTACAATAAAACAGGTTTAAGTACTTCTGTGCATGGCAACCAAACAACTAAAGAGGTTTCTTAGGTGAAAAATAAAATTAAAGGTGTAACATGCAAGGGCGTACACAGGAAGAGGCAGGGGGCACCCCCCTCCCTAGAACTCAGAGCTATAACACTTTTCAAACCTGAAACTGAAGAGTGTAGAGAAAAAAAAAGTTAGTTTGCTGTTTTTTCTGTTAGTTTAGTTTGAAGGAGAGGTAAAGTAGTACTTGCAAGGTAATTGGACTGTATGTGTACCTCTCAGGTATCCAAGAAGACAAATGTTTTTAATTTACAGTTCTTATTTTTGTCCCACCTTGGAGCTCCTTAGGGGGGGTGAATGGTTGCCCCCCCCTAGATTTATTTCTGTGTACGCCCTTGAACAAGGCATCAATTGTTAGTGCGAGTAATTCTACGTCGGGAACTTTTCCAAGTTTTGTTGCAGTTTTGAAAAATGTTAAATTAACTAAATTTAATCCTTGTTAAAGCTTTTAAGTTTGCTAAAGATGTTTTAGTGTCTAGAGACATTTGGTAGAAAAAAGTCAAGTCTTGTATACTCATGTCAACCAACAGTCAATCAATCTCAACTTAACCTTAATTTTCTTCAAAATCAATGAAAAATACTTTGACCTCGGGATGTAAAATAAAAATTGGATGCTTCATAAAATGTTCAGACTTAACCCTATACAGGCTGGGGGGGGGGGGGGGGCGTTGTATGCACCCCTCCTATATTTTGTTTGACACCATGAAACTTTTTGACTTTTAATGAGTAGAATTTAAAAGAATTTTTTGTTAATTTTTTTTTATTTTTTTTAAGCATTGGGTTCGGCCCGTGTAGAAAAAAATTTTAAATAGCCAATAACCTTTTTTCTGATTAAATCTACAGATCTAAAATCTATATTTTTGAAAAACCCTTAAAAATGTATGTTGAAACATGTATCACATCGTTTTTTTCATTTTTTTACCCTTTACTTGACATTTTTTAAACCCTCCTAAGCACCCACACTATTAAAGTTATCGGTCTAATATTTTTATCAAGCCCTTAAAAAAAAAAAAAACCCTTTACCTAAACTCTAAGGCCTTTTTCTAGGGGCCAGGCTATACAAAGATTCAGACCCACTTGCCGTTATAGTGTTAATTGTTTGGGCATTTTTGAAAATTTTAAAAAGTAAGCTTTCAGGCTATTCTGGGCAGGGGTAGCCAGAAAAAAAGGAATGTTTTTATTCTTCTTTTTTTATAAAGAAATTTAAATATAAAACTTGTAATTTGCAATCTTTTTAACGTTTATTTTTCTTAACATTTTCAGAGTTGTGCACTTTTATGTAGGATATCCATAATCCTGATCCCTTGATCTCAATACCCACCGACAGTGGACACTTTTGAATTTTACGTAAAATCTGCTTGAACTCTTAATTTAGAATATCCCTTATTTCTCATTGGTTAAACACAAAATTTGTCGGCTTCTGATTGGCACAAGTATTCCGCACCAATTTAAACAGAAATTTATAGTTTAATGAGGTACGAAGTAAAAGAAGCGACTTGAAAGAGCGGGGGAAGGCAGGCGGCCATGAGCCACCACTATTTCCCCTTCCATGCCACATATTAGCTTTTTTCTCTTCCGGCATCCATGAGCCACCACTATTTTCCCTTCCGTACCACTACATTTGACTCTTCCGGGCAAAACTACTTTTTTAAATGGTATATTTAGGGCCTTTAAAGTGTGATTTTAAAAAATCCTGCCGCATCACGCAAAAAAGCACAACTCAAACCATTTTTTCAATTCTACATAAGATTAATATTTTGTGTGTTGAATTCTTAAACTGTTTTACAATGAAATTTTTGACAAATTTGACTGAGAATTGCATCTTGAAATATCACAAAGTCTAATGATTATTCAATTACTGACTCATTAAACTAAATCCATCTTAAAATCACTCATTAACCAATAAATTAAAAAAGTAGTTTTGCCCGGAAGAGTCAAATGTGGTGGTACGGAAGGGGAAATAGTGGTGGCTCATGGCTGCCGGAAGAGAAAAAGCTAATGTGTGGTACGGAAGGGGAAATAGTGGTAGCTCATGGCCGCCTGCCTTTCCCCGCTCCTTGAAAGCAATGTTTAAACCTGAAACTGTTTCCAGAAATGGGGAGGCCCGGAGGGGAGGACAGCTTTACATGGAACTTATACTTTTTTCTGTGCTAAGTTGGCAATTGCAAGGAATTATGAGTTAGAATTGAATAAGTTTGCAGTAATGCAAATTTAATGCTGTAATAGAAGTGTTTGTGTGCAAATGTATAAATTTATCTTCACAGAATAGAATTCATATTTGAGTAACAATTTGAAGAAGAAAAAATATATAAAACATGAGATTTCTATTCTTTTACCAAAGGAATTGAGCATTTGCCACAAATTCTAATTTTATAATCCCTGCCTTTTCAGCACAATGTCGGAGACCATAGATATTTCAAACTATAAATTCTTTTAGATCAAAAACCTAAGCAAACACCATAAGATTGCAAAGATATAGGAAGTAGAAAATTTTATTTATGAAAAAGACTCAATTTCATTAACATTCTTTAAACATTTTTTGTTGTTTCCATTTTCGTAATCGTTAAATTCTTATGGAACCATTTCGACTTTCAGATAATATTAAACTTTGGTTGGGCTATTTCTTAGTCAAGTTATACAAAAATAGGGTTTCCAACGCAAGTTGATATTACTTTCACGCAATTACAAGGCCTTGTTCGCAATCGCAAGTGAATCTGATGAGGGGAGGAAGGCCAGCCACAACAATTTCTCGTCCGAGCTACATTATCCTCATTTTCTCGTCCGAGCCACCTCGGAATCCTCGTCCTTTGATTTACAAAAATTTGATATTTCCTTTATGCCCTAACGTGGCATGATTCTTAAAAAATAGTTTTATCTGGAAGGATTAGACACTTAAAAAAAATAATATTGAAAGGACGAGGATTTTGAGGTGGCTCGGACGAGAAAATGAGGAGAATGTGGCTCGGACGATAAATTGTTGTGGTTGGCCTTCCTCCTCGACACCTGATTGCGGAATAAACGAAACGGTATTGCGCGAAATGAACGCAACGGAATTGCGCGCAATTGCGCACTAAAGCGCGCAATTTGGACCAACTTTCTTACGTTTGTGTTTGAAAAATCAATTTAAACTTTGGTATGTGGCATACAATAAACTGACCTTCACTAACATTTCAGTCTCAAGCGCTATAACAATTGAATTTAACTTAATATGACCAGAAAACTCTGGTATCGGAAGACGGCTTTTAAACTTTGGGGCTGCTTTAACTGAATAAGTGATTTTTTAAGTTACTAATTATTTTTTTTGCTTTGTATCGAGATGTTATTCACTGCAAATGTTGTCTTCCTATACCATAGTTTTCTGGTTCTCACTGTAGCAAAGTATCTATTTTTTATTAATGAATTTTACAATTATAACCAAAACAATGTATCATATGAAATTGTTAAATAGTAGCTTAAATAGAACAAGAAACATTAAAATTTTAAAAATATTGAAAAATTTCAAGTAACCCTATAGATATTTTAAAACCTACAGAGATAACTTTTTGTATCTAGTCTACTGCTTAAATAACAACAAACAGAGAGCAGCGGCTTTAATATGTTTGGTTCCACCTTAAATTGTATTATTTTTTTCAAGATTTAAGCCGGCGCTCAATTGAAACTGGTTTTTGGCGGATTTGAGACAGGGCTTAAGTTCGTTAAATTCGGTTTCAAGTTTATTTATATATATTTATTTTCTTCGCTTATATATATATTTTTATGCATGCATGGTAGCTATAGCTTTCCAAACGGCTCGACCGAATTTTTGTAGGGAACCCTTTGAACCCTGGGGGTACAAAGGCTGATACATAAATTATTTAAAAATTGAAATTTAAAAAATAAACTCCACGGGCAACGCCTGGCACTTAAGCAAGTGAAAAATAAAAAAGAAGTAAGTCCCTCCCTGTGAAATATTAAATCGTTTTAATCTTCTCACGCATTCATAAAATCTGATGTCAGAACTTGTTGTGAATCTCGAGATCAAATATTGATCTCTATCGTATAAAGCCCTAGCAAGTTATTATTAAATTCCCTTCAATATCTATAGTGGTCAATTTGAATACCCTGCAAATTGAGGGATCAAGCATCGATTCTCAAATTTGAAAGTATCCACATCGGATATCAAGTTCAAGCATTCAATAACTACACTCAACACATTTAAAAGGTATAACTGCAGCAAAAAGCGCGTAAACATTATATTCTATAAACCTGCAGTACCTTGTAAATCATAAATGATTAAATGTTTTAAACTTTGACATAATGATATTGTTCATTCAAGCTGCGTTTTAATCAAATACTTTATATGATTAGCTTAAATCATGCGACATACTTAAATTACGCTATAAGACATGGGCAGGGATAGATTTACTGCGTTATATCTAATCTCTTCAATCCTTTACCTTAAAATTTAACTGTGCGAAAAATACGTAAAACAATGAACTTAATGATGTAATATCAATAACATCGTAGGAATTGAATTATGTCAATTCCTGTTACCCTTGTAACCTAAGCTAATGAATAAGGTTAGTTGATTGAGACTCGGCTTTTGTTTACGTTATTAGAAGCATCGTAAACTTGAAACAAAGCTTTGGTTCTTGTAGAAACATACGAGAGGAGATCTTTGCTAGTTGATTTAGCATTGAATGGAATATAGCTTGAAAAATAGCTTAGATTCTTGTTGATGCATAAAATTGATAATTGGTAATTGAATTAAATATAGCCTAGAATATAGCTTAGGTTCTCGTTGAAACATATGAGAGGAGATCTTTGCTAGTTGATTTAGCATTGAATCGAATATAGCTTGAAAGATAGATTGGGTTCTCGTTGAAACATACAAGAGGAGATCTTTAATAGGTTGATTTAGCATTGAATTGAATATAGCTTGAAAGATAGCTTGGGTTTTTGTTTAAACATACGAGCGTAGATCTTGCCTTGATAATTAGCAATTGAATCGAATATAGCTAGAAAGATAGCTTAGGTTTTCGTTGAAACATACAAGAGCGTAGATCTTGCCTTGATAATTGGCAATTGAATCAAATATAGCTAGAAAGATAGCTTAGGTTTTCGTTGAAACATATGAGTGTAGATTTTGCCTTGATAATTGGCAATTGAATCAAATGTAGCTAGAAAGATAGCTTAGGTTTTCGTTGAAACATACAAGAGCGTTGATCTTGCCTTGATAATTGGCAATTGAATCAAATATAGCTAGAAAGATAGCTTGGGTTCTCGTTGAATTATATGAGTTGAGATTTGGACTGTGTGTCCTTTAAAGCCAAAAAGTTAAGCCTGGTTGAGATATTGCCTGCGTGCGTGGCATTTAGAATCGGAGAATTAGTCCTGGTTGATCTTGGTAACGAGTAGACCTGGATAGATACGTCTCGAGTAAAATTATTATGGAGTAGGTATTAACTACACGACTTCTGGTAAAATATCCCACCCCCCTCTCCCCGTTTTTTAAACAACCTCTCTCAAGTTAAGAGTAGAGTATAAAAATCAAAAGTTTGTTTTGACAATTAAATTGTCAACCCGACTTTATATTATATATAAAGTTTAAAGCCAACAAACTTGTTGTATATTTGTATAGAAAGTCGGAGAATAAAGTTAGGAAGGATCGGATCTTAAAAGTATTTACAACTTTGTAAAACTTTGTGTTAAATAAATTTATTCGAGAGCTGAACATTTAAATCTTCCTGTGTCAATTCCGACGGTTAACTGCACAAGTTTAATTCACCTTATTTTTTCACTGAACATTTATTTAACCCCATGATATTAAATTACACAATAAGGTGTGATTTACTTAATTAGGGTTTATTCAATGAGGTTATAGTGTATAAAGTGATAATGTACGCTAAACCTTTACTAATTGTTTAGGCCATAAACTATACAGAGAGCATACTACGTATTTGTTTATTATAAGTTGATTCTGAACTATATAACCTATAGTATATCAATATTAGTAAACAGCTGTAAGAAAACAGAACAGCTAACTGAGCAAACAGGTAGATAACTATCATCCCCCTGGGTTTATTATATTGTAATGTTTGATATTTTGTAATAATTGCTTGTCATTTGTGTTTTGTTTTGTAACTCGTAGTTTTTTATTTGTAACAATAAGAGTTTGATTTTTGGTGTTTTGTTAGGGTTTTGATAAGCTCCTTAACCAGGTCCAAATTATTAATAAATCAAAATTTCACGATTAGGGTTTCCAGCGAAAATGAAAAATCATATTGCGAAAATCCAATTTTCGCGGATTTCTGATGATTTCTTTGCGGATTTGTACGTCTTTACCTTGATACATTTTCAAAAAATCATTCTGTAGTTTGTCGATCCTTTCTATTGGTAGGTTATCATTTGATAAGCTATTTAGTTTTCTATTGCGATTAATCTTTTTTCATTGTTAAATCATCATAACGATTTGTAACAATTAGTTTATTATTTTTGACTATTGGTTACTCATTTGAAAAGATTCGTTTATTATTTGAAAATAGTAGTGAATTTTTTGTAACGATTAGCTGCTATTACAAAGCCCATTTTTTTAATCTTATAAAATTTTCAAAAAGCGAAATATTTCTTAGGTTGTATTATTTGTGTTCTTTTACAATAACAAACAGTTTTATTTTGCAAATATGCAAAAAGACAACTAGGTTCTTGCAAAACACACATTTATGAAAAAATTCAAACGTAAACAAAGCTCTGTGGGACAACTTTAATTGAAAAGATATTTATCTTTCCCAATCGCCCCCCCCCCATTCCTATGGTTTATTGATAAAGGTTGAAAACTATAATATATTTTTCCCAAATCTTTTTGATTGTCCAGGCCCACTGCCTGATATAGGCCTGTCTACCTTCTATATTTGGTTTGCTTTTAATATCACTAAACAATGTCGAATCCTTAAAATCTTTTTATACTTTAGAAATGGTCTGTGAACTGTTTGCAGCAATAAATAATGATATGATATGTGACTTTAATATGAATATGCAGTTACTGATTATCCATGCAAAATCCATGCAAGGGGGACATGCCCCCCTTAATCAGGCTTATGGGGGCGGGGCTGGCCCCCCTGCCCCCCTAGTTGCGCGCATTACAGGAGGCGGTTAGATGGTAGTCAAACACCTTTTCTAAGAATTTAGCATGTCGTGCCAGTATAACGACCATAATTTTAGGGTTAAAGGAAGTGACCGGCTATGTAAGGAAGTTGAATTGAGTATGCAGCGTTTTGGAAAACTTCTTTCGGATTCATTTGAGACAAATTAAACTTTTTAAAGATCTGTAAATGCTAAGCTTGAGCGCAAATTCGTCGTTCAAAACTCCTACTTTGGGGGTGGATACGTTTTCAGAATTAGTTTTTTTAAATTATCAAATAACGACAACAAAAAATAAAGTAAAAATTATACAGTAATCTAATTAGATGGTTAGGAACATATTTCTCAAAAGAAATTTTTCAATAAATCAATGCTAAAACCGATTATTTCGTTTTCATTATTATATTGAATTTCAAATTTTCTTTGAATTTATACGCAGATTTCTTCAAATTCATGAAATGTTGTCTTTTCAATAATAATTCTAGAAAATCTGCAAAAATCTTTGTGAATAATGAGAAACCAGAATAATGAGATAATAGAAACTAATAATTGAACAAGATTTCTTATTTTCGATAATAAGATTAATTTTTATTTTCTCAACATGTTCCTATGTATGACGTCTGTAGTTTACTGTAGAACTTTTTAACATTTTATGTCGTCGTTATTTTAATGATTTAAAAAAACTAATTCTGAAAACGTATCCACAAAGTAGGAGTTTTGAACGTCGAATTTGCGCTAAAACTCAGGATTTACAGATCTTTAAAAAGTTTAATATGTCTCAAATGAATCCTAAAGAAGCATTCCACATCACTGTATAGTGTATACTCAGTTCAAGTACCTTATATAGCCGGTCACTCCCTTTAATTCTTAATTGCAATGTGCATTATTTATATGTCATTGATTAACGATTTGTAAATTTATATTACATTTTTTATTCGGAAATGGTGATTAATGAAAACAAAATTGTGTATTATAAATAAATCATTACTTCATATATAGGGATGGACACTATTGCACTTTTTTTTTGTCTGTTCGTTCTTTAATGGTTAGCAGGCTAAATATTGTAATTTAACAAACTGGTCCTTATTATTACTCTTCGTTTATAAACTAATAATGTTTGCAGTTCTCTTTGTGAGTTGAAAAATGTTAGGTACTTTCCCAAAGGATTTTTCCCAAGTTGCAACTTCCCAAGGGTCTTTTCCCAAGTGGCAACTTCCAAAATGCGCGATTTCCCAAGCGGCAACTTCCCAAGACTGTTCTAGCCGCTGTGCTCACCCTTAGACCATTCTAACTGCGGTGCCTCAGACGGACTTACTCCCTTTATAGGGATGCCCTCGTGGCGCCCTAAAAACGCTTTAGGACTGAGAAGGGCTTCCTAGCTGGGACTTCACAATTTGGTGTCAAGTTTGTGGCGTGCACAGGGTCCCCCGTAAAAAAAATGGGAGGAGGGGGGACACGAGGTCCCCATCCAAAAAAGGAGGACTTGATGTGAATCAAGATTCAAGATCGGAATCATCAGGAACAGGGATTAGGATGCCATCTAAATTCCAAAATATTTTAATGGTTTTTCTCATGTCACAAGAAATTTGATATTTTTTGCAAATATTGAATAAACAGGAGGATGCTTACGTTCCCATTTAAGGTCTTCTCGGTCTGGCTGGGCCTAACCTTCGGGTAGTTGCCACTTGGGAAAAATCCGTTGGAAAAGTACCTAAAACCAGTTTAAAGAAAGGGGGGGGGGTGCAGAGCCTTCTGTTTCGCAGGATGACCTCCAAGCCCCTAAAAGCTATCCCAGGTGTAAGTACGGGGGGGGCTTTATTCAAGATAACTCTCGGTAAGTTGATTAAATTCTAAAAAAGAAAAAAAATCTAAAAATTATCTCTATATTTGTTTAAAACTGCTCTTTCCGAGTTGTTTAAATAAATTATTCTAATCAAGTTTAAAGAGAAAATCTACTTTAGTTTTAACGCTGCAGTATATTCTAAGAAGTAATAGAGCTTTTAAAATTGCCATTTATTTTTACATTTTCTCTTGTATATATAAGCACAAAAATCTTTGTAGCTTTATCTTTTTAATATAACAAAAATATAATCATATTTTTCTTTGTTTTTGTGTGTTAACATTTTAATGTTAATGCATAATTATAAATATAGCCTTGTTAATAATTCCCCCCAAAGTCTTTTTCCCGAGCGGCAACTTTCCAAAGGTATTTTCCCAAGTGGCAATTTTCCAATTGTGCAATTTCCCAAACGACAACTTCCCAAGTCTGTCCTAGCCGCAGTGCACGGCTCCCTAGCATGTTTAGCGCTCGGCACCTGGCCCATCCTAGCTGAAGTGTTCGGCCACTGTTACACTAACCTAACCTTTGGGAAATTGTACATTTGGGAAGATGCAACTTGGGAAATTGTCACTTGGGAAAACACTTAACATCATTTTTTCCCGCAAGATCCTAAAAATGTAGATTAAATAATGTTATTAGAACTTCAAGAATGTTATTTGTAAAGTAAAGTACAGAATAAGAACTCAAATGTATGTAAACCATCTAATGCTGGTGTAAACCTTTAATTTTTCAAACGTTGACCAATCTCTTCATTTCATTTATTCCTCTAGGGCACGGCGGGATATCGAATAAGGATTTAATTAATCCGCAGATTAAGGAAAGATTGAGATCAAATATTAATCTCGCACAATAACTTAATGTTAGAGTTTCAGAAAAGTTTTTATATCCTTTTCATGAGCCTTGACTAGTTTTTAGTCTTTTTGACTTACTAAAAAAGTTTAAAGCATTTGCTAATGTATCAACGGTTAAAAATGACCCAATCTTGAAACTAAGTGGTGAAAGTGCTTACAATCATTAAATGAAACACAGCAATGGGACTGTGTGCGCAATTTCAAGTAGATTTCTAGGTATAAGGTTGCAAACAAACCCCCCTTAGTCTGTTTAGTTTTCTCTTGTTAGTTGGCTTTTAAAAAAATCGTAACAACTGTGCCGATTAAGCCAATCTTATTGTGGGTTTGACCAAAAATTCAAAATTCAATTGTACTTTCATAAAAAAAAAATTATTACTCAAAATATTCTTAACATCAATTGATTTTTCCCAAAGAATCTAAAATTAAAGCTAAATAATGAATGTTGCAGGAGTACAACAAAATAGCTTATATTTATTTACAAAAATGAAAAATGCAAATATTGATTTTGATAAGTTGTTTATTACGCAGAAATATAAACAAATAAAGTTGGAAAACACTTGTTATCTTCAAACATTTATTATTCTATTGTATTTCTAATATATCATTTACTTTCAGTGAAAAAATTAAATGTAAATGCAAAAAAATGCCAACCTTCTAAGTTAACACCATCTCGAAAAAATATGCAAATTATAAGCCAAAGTTCTTAGTCAACACCATCTCAAAAAATTTGCAAATCAAAGGCCAACCTTCTCAGTCGACATGTCCATTTCATAGCTATCCTGATTTATGTACAGATGGGGGGCAGGGGTTAAATTAATAAATGAGTGAATATTTAATTCAGTTTAAAACAACTTACATGTAATCCTTATTTTCTTTTGCAACTGTATATGTCAGAACTTTAAGAGAAAATCTATAGATTAAGTTTTCCTGTTGTATAAATTATAAAACCTCTTTTGTTCTTTCCAAGCTAAAATGTGACTCAATGGACTTGAGGCCAAAGGAATTGAGTCTTTGCCACTAACTCAAATTTTCTAATCTAAATATCTTTTCAACCTGATAATATTTCAAAATTTGAAATATCTTGGGTCCAACAGATAAAGGGATTACAAAATCTAAGTTTGTGGCACAGACTCAATTCCTTTGAAGAATTTTAACCACATCGCTGATCCGCAAAAAAACCGGTTCCAATTGACCGCCAGCTCAAATCTCGAATCACTGAATACTATTTTATGTGGAACCAACCATGTTTGAATTTGGCTTCAGGCCCTCTAGTTTACAGTGATTTTTATCATTTTCAAAAAACCTCGCCAGAATTTATATAAAAATATGAACTAGCCTCTGTGCTCGGCCCCCTGGCCTGTCCTAACTGTAGGTATCGGCTCCCTAGCCTGTCCTAGCCGCAGCAAACCGTGTACGGCCCTAACCCTCATGTAATAAAAACTCGTTCATGCTCATTAATTGTTTATCTTGTATATAAATCTTTGTTCGTAATACGTTATCTGTATCCTAACTACGCTTGTTAATTCTGAGAAAACCTTTAGGTCCAAATCCTCAACATGTACTATAAAATCCTGTAGTAAATGCCGTACTCTTAAAAATTCACCCAGAATTGTATCAGTCCAGGTACAATGTCTGTTATAAAAGTCAAAGCAGAGTTTCTATATTAACTCATCTATTTACAAATATCTATTGGTAACATGTTAAGTACCAATATGTACAACAACTCAGATATATATATATATATATATATATTGTATTTAGCTTATCACAATATGTAGCTAGTCTAGTTGCATTACGAGTTTTGGGCATTTAAGGATTAACGCAGTTAGATCCTCAAACAATATAAAACAAAGTTATACAGGTTCAAACTGCATTTATTACATCACATCATTACTTTAAATTTAAATTAGTTGAACATGAATTGTTGCTTCATTACGTTCACACATGTATTAATTCTCGTGAAGAGAAGCAGAGGGTTAGTTCGATTTGTATCTCGAAAGATAGATACAGACTACAGGAATACTTATATTGTAGTCTATATTCTCTAAGATTCTTTTATATTCTTAAATGACTCTATAAAATTAAAAATCAACATACGTACTTATCCAGATTTATTTGACGTACAGTCATAGAGTAAAGAATAATGCATGTTACATCGTTTATATAGTAAACACTACGTACTAACCACAGACTTCACAGACTGCTCAATGTTCATTCATTCTACCTGGATAGACTGAGCAGGCCTATAGTGTCCCGGCACGCCATGATACGGTTTCTTGTAATGTTTTTTGACTGACATCTGACAGCCACTTGTTGGAGTCAGGGGTTGAGTTTTACAACTTTTTAAGAAATACTACAATTTTAAACATAAAACATTACGTTTAGGAATATTGTCTATTTTTAAAGATTTTGCATTTCCTATTCAAAGGATCCTTAAATATCACTAAATGCAGATATCTCCTGATTGGTCGTGTACAATACTTGTACACAATAGAACATACTGTGGAAAATATCGCAAATTATAGGTGTAAATCGATCTCTGTTACTCTCTTATCTCTGGTACTAACATAACCTAACTTGCACAGAAGTAGGGTGTGTATACATTCTGAAAAGGCTTTGTTGCAAAGGCCTTGTTGCGAAAAAAGAAGAAGGGTTGAATTTTTCCTAAAGGTTAAGACGCAGATAAACAAAGAAGTAAATTCAAAACCAAGCAATGAGACAGTTTTTACTGGTTATTTCTAGTTATTTGTTGTACATTTAAACTTTATATTTGTCTAACTTTTTATTATATAACGCCATCCAATAAGTGTCACGCCAATTAAACACTTAACCCACTTAAACCACTTAAACAACTTAAACCACTTGAACCACTTAAACCACTTAAACCACTTGAACCACTTAAACCACTTAAACCACTTAAACCACTTAAACAACTTAACCCATTTAACCCACTTAAACAACTTAAACCACTTAACCCACTTAAACAACTTAAATCACTTAAACCACTTAAACCACGCTGAGAATGAGCTTAAAGTTTTTTGGAAGAAAACCCTCCGAATTTTCTTTTTCCTTGTTTAAAATGAGGAACAACTTTAAGCCTTTTTACCTGTCAAAGATGTCAGTAAGTCAAAGTTCACAGTGAAAAAGATCGAAGAATTTTGTTGCAAAGGAGTTGATTTTTTCCCCACAAACTCTGATTTTCTAATCCCTGTGTCTTTGCATCACAATATCGTACACCTTAGATATTTCAAACTATACATTCAGTTAGATAAAAAAATCTAAGTTTTTGAAATTAAACAAAACAAATACAAATGTATATTCAAACACTTTAAATTTAGGAATTCAGATAGTCTTGTGTTATTTTATAGTCGTCTAGTACCTTTATAGTTGTAGTCTGCTAGGTAGTTTTCTTGGGTTTTTGGTTAATTCAAATTTTAAGAATTTAAATTTTTTTCTATTAAAATATCCATTTTTAAATATATACTCTGAGGCGCTCAAAATTTAGCATTTATAATGAATGCTCAATCTGGAATTCCTTCTAAAAGACGTCATATATTCATTTCTAAAATCTGGGCAAAATGTTTACTTTGTCACGGAATTTAAATTAAAATAAAGTTTGTGAAATACACATAAAACTTGTTGGAGGATTTGAACCCGGAATTTGAATATATATGAACTAAAATTTTATACAATTTATTCCGCTCCAAAGAATTTGAATTCTTCATAAGGATGAATCCATCCAGAGAAGCAGATTACAGTGGATATGAGGGAGGGGAGGGGGTATTTGAGTGGGAGGGGAAAAGGGAATGGGAGGGGGGGTGGAGGGGGCATCGAGGTATCGAAAATTATTGAAGAAAACGGTCTAACATATTCAAACTATGACCACATACTAAAGTACTTTGATAGAATCTCCTAAAATTTTAGAAGAAATATGATAATACATTTGCCATTGAATCTGAAAGTTCAAATATTCAAGATAGAATTGCAAAGTTTTCCAAAACCATAGAGTGTGTTGAAGAAAAAAAATTAATTTGCAAATTCAATTTAAAGGCGTATGCTTTTTTACAGGCTTCTTAAAAAACAATAAATCTTGAAATTTAATGACTGGACGTGGATCTCAATATAGATTTAGTTTGGTATAAGTGAAATAATGCGTTCAGGCAGTATTACTTTAAATGCCATGGTTAGTTAGGCAGATTCGTCAGCAGAAATGTAATTTTCAACAGCTTGGTTTAATTACTTGCAAACTGTGACCTTTTAGACACACATTTTTTACTTTTCTTCTCGTGTATACAGCAAATTATAGCTAATCTCCACCTAATTGCTATAATTACATAAATATAGCATCATAACTTGTATATGTATTATTGCAATAAACTATATCTTATCTTATCTTATCTTATTTTTTGTTACTAGTTGCGTTTTAAATAAAAAAGTAAAAAAAGACAACTACATAAGTTTATTGATGGTTGAACCAAAACGGGAATAAATTAAAATTCAAGAAACCGAACATTTCTTATCTCACTCAGGGTGCTTTGTCTACAAAAATTGTACTGTAGTCTGCAGTGTACTGCAGTTTCTGATTATAATGTAAATTAAGTTAGCACCAAATAGATTCTAGTACAAAAGATGGCAACGTAGAATTTGTACACTCTCAGTACAGCTGTATTTTTTAAACAGGGGTCAATAATTTCATAAATTGATTAATCCCAAGTTATTTTTTGTCCCAAAAGAAAAGTTTTCGGTCTCATCAATTTTTATGTAACAAGTGTCAACTCAGTTTTTGTGTCCGACAAAATTACAAATGATAGTGATAGTTTTAGAATAAAGTGCTTATCTTACAGTCAAATTAGTGCAATTTTATGTGTTCTTTAGTTTCTGTTTTTGCACTTTTTTTATTTAATCTTGGAAAACATGTCAACTAATGTGCGAAAATTTAGTTTTCCTTGTTAACTTGTGACGTCATGTATAATTGGTCCATTTCTCTCTGTTGCCACGTACTGTTCTTCATAATCTATTTGGTTACCACTGCTTTGTACAATCTTTCTACTTAGACTCAGGTTTGTTTATAGTTCTTCCAAAAACTGCAGCACACTGCAGTACACTATTTTTGTTAAAGGGACAGTAAGCGGGATATTAAGGGACCCTCCATGCAAAGATGGCAATGCTTGATTTACAACGGTACCCTTAAAGCCTGAATTTGATCAAAAATTGTGCTTATTTCTGTGATGTTCTCCGTTACTTCTTATAAACACGGAATGTGCAAGTCTCTTCCCCATTAAGACTGCAAATGAAAATAAACAGAAAAAATTAAATTTAAAGAAAAATTGATATTTAATTCATATTCATACTGGTAGATTTAAATATTAAAAATGTGAATATTAAAAATTTAAATATTACAAATTTAAATATTAAAAATTTAGATATTAAAAACGTACCAATCTAAAGGTTCATGCACATGATTTTGATGTTTTTATAACACTTATTGTTGTCCTTAATCTCTCTGGATTCCGTTTTTATCTTAAACGACCTGCAAAATTGACATGTAACAAAAGCCAGTAAACGCCTACAAAATCAATTTCTCTTTTTAACTTTATTCAGGAATCAGGGCTAACCATGTTTTCTTAAAATTTGCTTATCTTTCTCTAAGCAGCCATGTCCTAAAGAATACTCAGAAAGTTCTTAAAGCCAAAAAATTGCCATTTTGGAGGTTGGAAGACCGTAAACCTTTTTTTCAGCCTTTGAAGAGATTTTAGCTCTTAAGAATGTAGCGACATCATCCTAGGGCTCTATTTCGATTTGCGTTTGCTCATCTGTATTTTGTTGTGCCCATTACGTGGCTTGAATCTAGATTTTTTAATGTATACCACAATTTAATTAAAAAGACATACACCCTAACACAGCACATACTCATATGCACGTTTGTGATCATCATATTCATCGCCGTAAAAAAGGTTATAATGCAAGGAAAGTTTATTACAGTTGCGTATACTCCCAGTACATATTGAAACCAGTTCTCTCTGGGCGGAATTTGTAAACAAGAATAGATGCAACAGTATTAAATTTTGATAATTTTGATAATTCACATAATAGTTCCCAATGACCAGAATATTTCATTGATTTTTTATGTAAAAGATTACATTACCGCCCACAGAGGCACAGACAGTACACTGCAGTACAAAAGATGCGTAAACCTCTGAAATAACTTCCCTTGCATTATAACCTTGACAGATTTTCTTTCTTTTTTAATTCAATGGTTTTCAGGTCGTCTGAACAGAATGGTTTGATTCCGATTTCCTTTTTTTGTATTAAATATGACAAATAAAGCTTAAGAAATTGTTGTGTGACGGATTTTCGACTAGAAACATGGCACCTGGAAATAGTCAGCTTATGATTTTCTGATATTTTTTATCTTTAACACTAAACACTGGGGGGTGGGGGCGCTTGGTGCCTTCCCCCCGTAGTTTTTGTGACTTTTAATGGATAGTAATCTAAAGATTTTTTTGTTAAAAAAATATTTTTAATTTATAGGGTAGGGTACATGGCGAAAAAAAATCCGGTTTGTGAAAAAAATCTAAAGTGACTAAAGCTACAGATCTAAAAACTATATTTTTGAAAAGCCCTTGAAAAATGCATGTAAAAACATGTGTCACACTTTGATATTTCTTTAAAACAAAAAACGTTTTTTTCATTTTTTTACCCTTTTTAAAGAATTTTTTACCCTCCCTAGCACCTAAACTATTAAAATTATTGGTCTAAATTTTTTATGAGCTGACCATGAAAAATTGGGCTATGAACCCCCCCCTCAACCCTATATCTCTAAAGACTTTTTCTAGGCTATACATAGCCCCCCCCCCCCCAGCCTTTAAAGGGTTAAAGAGACTTAGGCGTAATTTCAAGTAAACTTCCATTTATAATTCATGAATAAAAAGGAAAGTGAATGGGGTTTCATTTTCCGAATCAAACAATTTTTATAATATGGGAAGCGACAATACCTTCAACAATATAATGATTAAATCAAGCTTTAACTGAATTAGACATGCGACATATTCATTTTTGAAATGGAGAAAGTACAATAGGTGGCAACAGAGAAATGGACCAATTATATTCGACGTCACAAGTGTCAAATATAACAAGGAAAACAAAATATTCTCACATTAGTTGACATGTTTTCCAAGATTAAATAAAAAGAGAAAACACAGAAACAAAAAATCACATAAAATTGCTCTTATTATACTGTAAGACAAACCTTTTATTCTAATATTATCACTATTATATGTAATTTTGTCGGACACAAAACGGCAAGTTAACATTTGTTACATCAGAATAAATCTGTATTTAAGTGAATCATAATTTTTTTAAATTATGAAATGTGCTTTATGAAAGAAACAGTCCTCTGTAGGACTGAATGAATGAATACCTCATAGAGTAATAAAACGAAGAGGTCGGTTATGTTTACGATATGTTTACGTATCTAACACTGTACACTTGTTTATAGAGTGATCGTATTTCTAAGGGTGATTTTATGGAATTGACCAATTTTTAGATTTTCTTTCTTTATTTAAATCCATATTAAGTGTCTATCTAATTATAAATACTAATATTTAAATATCTACATAAAGCCACCCCTTAGATACGTAAACATATCGTGATGTATACAACCGACCGCTCTATTAATTAATTAATAGGTTGTTTACATCTAAGCTGAGCTTCACCTCTTCGTTTTATTATTCTATGGAATACCTCCAATATCTCCAATATCATTTTGTCGCCTTTGTAAGATTTTGAAAAGAATTTGGTACAACCAGATTGAAAATCTTATTGAGAAAAACAAAGTTGTAAATTGTACATTTTTGTCGCAAATTGGGCCTTTTCCATCTGCCTATTCAAATTTTCAGTTGCTTGATTTATAAATAGAAAGCAAGATTTATTAATTTACCAATTAAATTGGACGAAAATATCATTAGATTTGCAAAAATATCTTCGGGTGTTTGCAAAAATATCCGATTTGGTGTTGCAAAAATATTCTTGGGTGTTTGCAAAAATATCCAATTGAGTGTTGCAAAAATATCTTTCGATGTATGCAACAATATGATTTAGTGTTTGCAAAATTATCCTTTTGAGTGTTTGCAAAAATATCCTTTTGGGTGTTTGTAAACTTTTGTACTGATCAAAATTTTACTGATTTAATAATAATAAAATATATATCTGTCGATATCTATCTATCTATCTATCTCTAACTCATTTCCTAAAGAAATATGATAAAGCGATGTAAATAATGGTAAATGATGTAAATATAGTGTGACCTTAGGAAATAAAAAATATATAAATCATGTTCGGTGATGTCTGCTAATATATAGATGATTCATATCACATGTTTTTTAACTTTTATTCTTGTGAATAACTTTTCCTTCTTTTTTCTTTTTTCTTTGTTGTTGTACCAAATGTTCCTTATTTTTACAGTATTTTTCTCTTTTCCTTCTTCTTTGTAGTTGTACCGTATGTTCTTAATTTTTACAGTATTTTTCTTTTTTCTTTCTTCTTTGTAGTTGTACCGTATGTTCCTTATTTTTACAGTATTTTTCTTTTTCTTCTTCTTTGTAGTTGTACCGTATGTTCCTCATTTTTACAGTATTTTTCTTTTTCTTCTTCTTTGTAGTTGTACCGTATGTTCCTCATTTTTACAGTATTTTTCTTTTTCTTCTTCTTTGTAGTTGTACCGTATGTTCCTTATTTTTACAGTATTTTTCTTTTTTCCTTCTTCTTTGTTGTTGTACCGTATGTTCCTTATTTTTACAGTATTTTTCTTTTTTCCTTCTTCTTTGTAGTTGTACCGTACGTTCCTTATTTTTACAGTATTTTTCTTTTTTCCTTCTTCTTTTTTGTAGTTGTACCGTATGTTCCTTATTTTTACAGTATTTTTCTTTTTTATTGTTCCTTCATATTTCATTTCATTTCATTCTTTCTTATTTCCTTGTAAAATTGTACATCCTCTTTCTTTGCACTGCACACCTTTTTTCATATTTGTTACTTTCATTTTTTTTACTTTCATTCCTTTTTCTTTCCTTGTAAAATTGTACATCCTGTCTTTCCTTGTAAAATTGTACATCCACACCTTTCCTTGTAAAATTGTGCATCCTGTCTTTCCTTGTAAAATTGTACATCCATACCTTTCCTTGTAAAATTGTACATCCTGTCTTTCCTTGTAAAAATGTACATCCTTTCTTTCCTTGTAAAATTGAACATCCTGTCTTTCCTTGTAAGATTGAACATCCTGTCTTTACTTGTAAAATTATACATCCTGGTTTTCCTTGTAAAATTGAACATCCTGTCTTTCCTTGTAAAATTATATATCCTGTCTTTCTTTGCACTGCACACCTTTTTTCATATTTTTTACCTTTCAAACAAAAATTTTCTTTTTTCATTATTTAGCTTTATATTTTAAATTGCTGATTCGTTTTTTGGTGGGACTTTTGATGGCACCACACAATTATTGGAAGGTGTTCCAGCATTTTAAAACTGTTTTATAACTATTGTTTACAACGTCTCTTAGGGTCCAAATTTGGCATTTAGAATAAAACTATATTTTTATTTTGAAACTTCTTGGAATTTTTACTTTATTCTTCTGTTTCTTGGATTTTTTACTTTAATCTTCTGTTTCTTGGATTTTTTACTTTAATCTTCTCTTTCTTAGATTTACTTTATTCTTCTGTTTCTTGGATTATTTTATTCTTCTGTTTCTTGGATTTTTTACTAAAATTCTTCTGTTTCTTGTTTTTTTTTTACTTTATTCTTCTGTTTCTTGGATTTTTTACTTTGTTCTTCTGTTTCTTGGATTTTTTACTTTATTCTTCTATTTCTTAGATTTTTTTCTTTTATTCTTCTATTTCTTGGATGTTTTCTTTATTCTTCTCTTTCTTAGATTAACTTTTTTCTTCTGTTTCTTGGATTATTTTATTTTTCTGTTTCTTGGATTTTTTTACTTAATTCTTCTGCTTCTTGGATTTTTTACTTTATTCTTCTCTTTCTTGGATTTTTTACTTTATTCTTCTGTTTCTGGGATTTTTTACTTTATTCTTCTGTTTCTTGGATTTTTTACTTTATTCTTCTGTTTCTTGGATTTTTCACTTTATTCTTCTGTTTTTTGGATTTTTTACTTAATTCTTCTGTTTCTTGGATTTTTTACTTTAATCTTCTCTTTCTTGGATTTTTTACTTTATTCTTCTATTTCTTAGATTTTTACTTTATTCTTCTGTTTCTTGGATTTTTTACTTTATTCTTCTGTTTCTTGGATTTTTTACTTTATTCTTCTGTTTCTTGGATTTTTTACTTTATTCTTCTGTTTCTTGGATTTTTTACTTTATTCTTCTGTTTCTTGGATTTTT
>NW_019397274.1:92511-93811 GCF_000591075.1 Eurytemora carolleeae
CTTGTATCCTTGTATCCTTGTATCCTTGTATCCTTGTATCCTTGTATCCTTGGATCCATGTATCCTTGGATCCATGTATCCTTGTATGCTTGTATTCCTAACACCTAATTTCTAGAATTATTTTTTGAGTATCAATAATTCCATTTTCTCTGTGAACATGTAGTTTTATACACTGGAAACTGAGGAATCCAAAAAATGAACTTTTTTACTACAAGAATTAGATTTACCCTATGTAGGAGCTAGAATCATGATAAAGGTATGATAGACAGCTTTACCTTCCTTTTCGGCACTTTTTCACATTAAAAGAATAGTTTACATTTTATCTTATATTGTATGAGGAAGAACAAAAAGACTTTCATTTCACGGTTTTCTATTTCTTACGGTAATTGAATTGTACATTTCTTGTCTTATAATATTGACACCGGATTGAAGACACATTTTACTTTATCTAAATAATTAATGTTTTAGCTAGGTTAAATAAACTTTGCTGCAAGTTGTATTAGAGAGGAATTCTAGACATTTCTGGAATAACTCGAGATATTTGTAACAAAAATCAAACATTTTACAAATATTTCAAGGTTTCTTTAATAAAGAAATATATTTTAGACACCTGGGTCAGGGAGAGCTATTACTTAACCCTATCACGGTATGGGGGGGGTGGTCGGGAGGGGGATTGTCAATGATAGAAGCTAGTTTTCAAATTAAGTAAGCATGAAAGTTAGTAAAATAACTCAGTGAATTTCGTACAGTCGTCTCTTTAGTCTCATCCTGTTTATCTATATATATTAAGTCATAATCTCTGTTTGGGTGTCTATTTGGTTGTTTGTTCGATCATAACTCAGGAACCCCTGGACCGATTGCCCTCACATTTTGATTGGGAACTCGGGAGACCCACGGGAATGTTCCTAGCCTGGTTTTGAGAGTCTTAGTTGAGTGGGTTGACTTAAATAGCGAAAATTTAGTTTCCCTGAAAAATCGTTCAAGTGCGGGTAAACGGCGGGAGTAACTTTTAGTAACCTTGGCAGCGCTGGGTTTCCAAGCTATAGTACATATAAAGTAAAGTTGTATACTCTGTTTGTCTGTTTGTTTGTTTATTTATTCGATCAAAACTCAGGAACCCTAGGACCGATTGGCCTCACATTTTGATTGGGGAACTCGGGAGACCCACGGGAAAGTTCTTAGGCTGGTTTTGAGAGTCTTAGTTTAGTGGGTTGACTTAAATAGCGAAAATTTAGTTTCCCTGAAAAATCGTTCAAGTGCGGGTAAACGGCGGAAGTAACTTTTATTAACCTTGGCAGCT